>NW_004524599.1:5805799-5816033 GCF_000260255.1 Octodon degus
GGGGCTGGCTGGCATGTGGTGCTGGGGGATTGAACCACGGTTCCTGTGCTTTGCTAAGCTTGTTCTAAGTAGGTGCTTTAGACTACTGAGCCATCTCACCAGCCCCTCATTGCTATTTGTTTCTCAATAAAATTAATTTAAAAAAAAGAATATCGATGCCAGAATAGCCAATTGTCCCTGAATTCTTAAGTTCCCAAGTATAGCTCAGTTGAATGAGGGTGAATGTGAATCTGAGGGACAAAGCCCACCTTCAGGTTTGAGCTCTTTTTCATCCATGGTTCTCTTTATGCAGCTGAATGAAGACAGCACATCTACTGATCCTGGTATGGCTTAAGCTCTCCGGAGCCTCAACTTGTAGGTCTGGGCCTCATCCTCTGTCCCTCCAAGCCAACATGTCCTGCCATTTAGATTGGCTAGAGAGAAACCTAGAAGATGATATAGCTCCCTGTGACAAATTTATTCATTGACTCCTTAGCACCCTCACCAATAAAAGGCTGATTTGAAAAGAGTAAACTTGTTCACGGCTCTAAGAGCTGTCCCTAGCCATGGCAAAAGGAACTGATGAGGACAGGGGAGGATTAGGTGGGAGGATACATGTGCAACCCTGCATTTGGAACCTGTTACACTTACTTTTTATTAATGGAAGCCAGGATTGCAATTACAGATATGTACACTGTTCACACCCGCTACTCATTACCCAACCATTAGCAAGAATGAAACCTTTTAACCAGAAGACATAGAGTATTTTGTGATAACCGGCATGAAGGGCTACAACACACTTGAATACTGATGTGTTGAGAGTAAGAAAAAAAAGTCAGTCATTCATCACTTTGACAACTTATTCTACTCAGAGCACAGACCCAGGAGTTTCTAACTCTCTGGAGGTGTATCAGTAATTAATGATTTTAAGTTAGTGACTTATATTAAAGACGCATGCATAGGATGGCCTAACATTTTAATTTTGTTCTATTTTTTTTCCTCCTATCAGATAGGCATCCCAACTGCTTCAATTATGTTGTTCTCCCAACTGTAGAGATGTGGCTATAAGTGTGACATCCAGGCTATGTGTGACCTTGTTCTCATCCACAGATCCATCATTCAACAGACATCCATGGGCTCCCTTTGTACACAGTCACTATCTCAGATGCAGGAGATAAACAGCTACAAAGAATCCCTTATAAACATGTAGCTTATAAACATGAGGCAGAGCCTGCCCTGGAAACAACAGGTAATTCGTGATCTGTGTGTTAAGGAATGAAGTGAAGGTGCAGAGAAAGAGCTGGAAATGGTTTATTAGAAGATAAAATGAGAGCAGAAAGAGAGATAAGTAGAAATTTCCCAGGAAAGGAAAGTAAGGAGAGAAGATGGTTTGCTTTGAGGTAGAGCTGTGGAAATTCAGGTCTGTATGTGAAATCCAGTCTGATGAGGAAACTGAAGGATGAGGCTGCTTTGACAAGAGGCTGGGAATGACCTGAGACCAGGACAGAAAGTCTGGGAAGGGAAATTGCAGGGGTGGTCTGGCTTTCCTTTGCTTTAAATGAATAGATTTTATGTTGTAGAACAACCTTGTGCTTGCAAGAAGCTGAGCAGACATTGCAGAGGGCCTCTTATTCCTTTTTGTTCCACACATGGTTTCTCCAGGTGAGATCCTGCATTAGCCAATTAGCCCCAAATGGTTGCTCATCAAGCTTAACTTAGGAGGATCCTGGTAGATGTCTGGAAATGAGGCTGAAGTCAGGCTAGGTGACAGTGAAGGCAGTAAGCTCATGCTTGCCAATGCTACATTAAAGGTGCTTGTGGGCCTCCAGGAGAAGGATTCGCATAGGTCTTAGGATAAGGACTGGAACATGCGATGATGCAGATACCTAGAGGACTACACAGTTAAACGAAGACTTAAAGACTCTTGGAGGCAAGAAAGGCCTGAAATAAAGCCTTAGGATTCCCAAAATTTGAGTGCAAATCAGCATTGAACATTCAGGAAATGAGGTAAGAGGGAGAAGCTCCAAAATAGGACAAAAGTATCAGGCACAGAATGCTGAGGTTCAGATATGGTTGAGGGTCTTCAACACTTCTGTGCTGAAGTTTAATCCTCATTGCGAGGTAGTGAGAGGGTAGAAACTGAACTCTACTAGGAGGTTTGAAAATGGCATATTTGGGAGTGATTAGGATCACATAAGGTCATTAAATGCCTCCTGACTGAATTTTGATGGCTTTATAAGAAGAGAGTGAACAACCACAGGACACAGGTGCACTTCTGCCATGGTGTTATATGACCAAGAGGATCCTCTCCATAGGTAAGCCCATGCCAGCAATAGACCCTAAATTTCCAAAGCTATGAGTGCCTTTTCTTTATAAAATTAGCCTTCATTATAGTAATGAAAAACTAACTAGTACACCAAGGAAGAAGGTCAAAAAATGTTGCAAACCACTCAGTAGAATGAAGCTGTTTTATAGTTAGTTTACTTGGAAGTTGAGGATGTTTCCAAAAGAAACGTCTTCAAAACTTAGTTGATGTGTAGGATGGAAACATACCCTGGAGGAGCGCTTCCTGTTTCCTAACAGTGATGTCTTTTAAGGCTAATCAGGACACTGCTGCCTGTGGGTTACTATTAACCATGCCCACAGGTGGACAGCTTTGTTGTTGGCACCTGGGGGGATGAACACTGTCCAGATCTTGTGGAGTTCAAGCTCCCGAGGTCCTTTCTCACGTAGAAAGGGGCTGGATCAAACATAAGATGTATTATCCTCTTCTAGAGCTAAAGTTTGATAAGGATAGCAGAAGAGTATCTCCACCTTTTAGGAGTCCTCTTGAACTTAAGTGCATGCTGGGTGGACCTCTGGAGCCATTGGGAGCCCCTGAAACTATCTGAGAACTTTTTAGACATTTCCAGGGGGGGAGACATGGTTTCAGATGTGAGCAGTTTGGATTGAATCAGTCCTGTGCAGTGCTAAGCTGCCCGTTGCCCAGCAGCTCTGTGCTGCTCTGGATTTGCAGCAAGAGGCTCTGGGGATTTCGAGTACTAAAATTTGTATGGAGCTTTTGACATGAGAAGTGCTCCCGGGAGACTCAGCAGAGAGCTCACGGCCCATTTACCTGGCAACCTGACTTCATAGACTAGTCACATGATGGCCTTCAGGATCCAGTGCTACTATTTGCTGCTCATGGTCTCTTTCTGTGGAGACCTGGGAGGCCATCTTTCATGGTCCTTATCAGACGGGGCCATCTGATCTTTGCTCATGTTATCTGCATTAGCTTCTTTAGGAAACTGGATACCTAACCTGGTAAACTAAATTGCGCTTCTTGGGTGCAGGGGAACCTATGTGAAATTTTTAGAAGGTATGATGGATGCCTCCTATGTTGTATATTGATGATGCACTAAATGCTAGTTTTAAAGATAAATAAGAACAAAATAAGTCATTTGTGAGAGAAGGCAAGATTGTGGTTGAGATGGCCCATGGGACGAACCTTTGTGCATTCTTCCCTAGAGGGTACATCCTAGCTATCTAGATGTGTACAAAAATTACCAACTGACAGAACTTTTTCAAAATCAAACAACTAGTTCTTAGGATAATACAATCTATGCACTACAGATAATGAAATAAACCCACAAGCATTGACCCTCTAATTAATTTTATAAATGGGGTCCCTTAAAAGCCTGCTCTGGTCACCTGTGGAGACGAAGTGGAGTGCAGCACTCATGAGATGTCTCTTTGTCCTCTGATGTACATTTGCCTCCCTCTCTCATCACTGTCCTTTCAGGTAGTTACAGTGCCTTTAGATGAGGGCTTCACAGTTGATACTGGGGGAGGTTTACTGCCTTAAATCATGCTGAGATTATCTAGTGAAGATATTTGGAAAAGGAACAAAAGCAATAATAAAGGTGCCTGTGATAAGCCCTTTGGAAAAAATGGCACAAACTCAAAGGCTGCTGCTTTGCACCTGAAATATCCATAGACAGTCTGGATCTTCCTGTTGAAACAAAGACTCATTTGGTATCACATTGGCCTTGCGCCTTGCTTTTCAACTAAAAATAACTTGAATCATCCCACAGACCACCGCATTACTTAACACACATTGCCCTCTAGCTGCTGCCTCAGGATTGCAAGCATTGAACTCAGAAATGGTTTTCCCTTATCACGTCTCGGCCCAGTTCACTAAAAGACCAGACTACCTCCCCAAGTACCAGGGGTTGGAATTTCAATTTCAGTCCCAATAGGCCTATGTAGCAAAGGCTATGTGCCGAGAGTGGTGTCACTGGGAGGTGGTAGACACTTTAAGGCATGGGGCTGAGAGAGAGGTCTTGGGTCACTGGGGGTGTGCTCTAAAGGGATTGTGGGGTCCTGGCTGCCTTCTCACTTTCCTCTGTCCACCGGCCAAGAAGTGGGTGGTCTTAGTGCCTAATGCGCTCTCCCATGAGGTGGGTGCTCTCTCACCACAAGCCCAAAGCAAACAGTCAACTGATCATGAACTGGAATTTCCAAAACTGTGAAGCAAAATTAACATTTTTTTTTTTGTAAGCTGATCATCTTAGATATTTGTTATATTTAGAGAAAAGCAGATAACACATCATCTAAGGATAAGCAAGACCAAAACAAGAATACATTTTCCTTAGGAGAACATTTTCCAAAGTAAAACATGGTGAGAAAAATTGAAATACCGGGCTTAAAAAAAAAGTGCTAAACATTGATTTCTGCAGACTAGAAAAGAAATAAAAAGTTAAAGTGATCCTACAGAAAGTTGGGAATTCACAAAAGACCACAATGTTCATGACTGACTGAGTTCACATGACCTATAGATTCAGAGAGTGAAAACAAGAGAGTGGCAATGAGATTCTTAAATCAGTAGGGATTTCCTGAGCACTTTACTCTACTCAGTGTCAAGCATTTGGTGGATTGTCTCACGAGTCTTTGTGTTATGACTAGATTTCTGATAAATTGTTTCTCCCCATTTTCGTCCATGCTTCATCTCTGAGGTAGTCAGAAATGGTCTGCTTCCCTCCAAGTTCCTCTATCACTCAGCCATTCTCCAGCCAGCCACCATGTGGTCAGGTACCATAGTTATGTGCATAAGTTGTCTGTCTCTGGGTTCCAGCTCGCTGAGAGGCTCTCAGACACCTCGTTTGCTGAGCTGCCATAGTGTAGTGGGACGAAGCTGATGTGGTTCAGACCTGCTTTGCTGCTTATCTGTCTTTGGACTTCAGCTTTCTCATCTATAAAATGGAAGCATACCCATCTTCTGAACTTTTAGGAAGATTAGAGTCTGCCCTACTCATACTAGGTGTAGGGATCTAGTGGATAGTGGTACTTACTGTTGAACATGCTGGGTTTCTTATATGTATTCATGGGGCTAATGAATGAAACTGAAATTGAACTTTCGGTTATTGTTTGCTACCTACTAGAAGATGAATAAAAGCTGAAGGTGTGTATTTTTACTCAATAAAGACTATGTATTTGTTTTTGTTATAATTGCATGTAATTCAAAGTAGTTTTTAAAAAAAACATAATTTTGCCAGGGAAGTTTTATTTTCCTACATTTCAAAACAAGTACTTTTTCCCTTTTATTGATGTAAGAGTTGGCCCATTTTCATCAGTGTAGTATCCTCTCATGATCATTTTTATATCTTTATCACTACATGTGTGAGCTCTGTAAGGCATCAACTGGCAAATAAAAGACAACTGTGTCTTGGGATGGCCACCATTAGAGTTTCAAAGATGTCTGCTATACTACTGCTGATGGACGTGCTTCAGAGCTGCTATAAACCATCATAGAGGGAGAGGCACAGACAGAACCTGCCCACATCTTTCTCTTGGCCAGTCTGGGCTTCTGAAGTGTTTCCTACAAGGGCTGGACTTAGCTTCACCGAAGTGCAGATGAGTTCTTATATATAAAGGAACTGGGCCAAGTGAGATTAAACACCTTCATTTCCCTGTACTCACTGCTGTGATGAAGAAAAGAGCCTTAGAGCTGGCCAACGTGGGCTGTACGGATGTGAAGGGCAGTGAGGCTCTTAGGATGAGGGGCTTGAGGAGGTCATGCACTGTCAGAAGTTGGAGAAGAAAGGGAAGCAGAGGTCATGAGTGTGTGAGAGCGGCAGGCTTAGATGCCGTTGAGCGTGTCATCCGGGGAATCTCCAAGTATTTACTGCACGTCCAAAACCACATCAAGGCAGCCAAGAAACTTTCTGTTTGCTTTGGGCATCAGCCCATTTCCAAATTAGCCCTCGTGATGATTCCACATGGCAAGTGGACTGAAATCACTGAAGCTGGAGTTGACACTGCACTATTGCAAAGGAACAAGATTTGCTTTTAGCTACTGGTAAAAATCATTTCTTTATTTACACTGAAGATATGGCATGAAGCTCCATGCCATGCCCTTCATACTTTTTAATTCACTTCCCCATTCAATTAATATAATTAAAAAATAAATCTAAAACTAATTATTCCTGCATATAATTACATATCTCACAACTCAGCATGTTCATGGTACAGGCAGCCATAGCTATTATGACAACAGTTCCTAATAGCTTGGAACTGTGACTTAATTGCAGTTTAATTTGGCCCTCGGATGTAAACAGCACCATTGCTATTATTTCAGGATCATTGCACTGTAAAAAAGAGTAAGGTACAGTTAAATTTTGGTGAAATGGTCAGCAGGGTCCATCTATAGTAAGAGAGCAGGCAAAACGCAAGGAGATGGGAAACAGAATGATAAGAAATGGGTGAAGAGTTCAACTTCGTTAAGTTGGAATCTTTAAGAAACAAAATCAACAAACAAACTTCCTGATCACCCAACATCCACGCAAGTGCTCTGGAGTCCTGAAATGCCCATCTGTATGGCAAGGAGAAGTCTGGTGCTCCTCCCCACTCTGCTGTCTCAGTGCTGTTGGTCCTCATCATTTTTGTCTTCCTTTTGCCTGTCATCCCTTCTTCTGCTCTATGTGCAGCCACTGGGTACCATTCACACTGATGTGAGTCTGGCGATGACACTTCTCTGCTGGAAAGGACCCAGTGGTTCTTTCTAGCTAGGAGCAGAGCTATTCTTATGTTGTTAAGCAAGGCTTTAGAACACCGAGCAGGGCTGCTTCCTGCCTACCACGTATCACCTCCTGCCTCGTGTTGTTCCTGTCGCCAGTGTTTCTAGGGGCTGGGTGGCTTGCAGTTCTGTGAAGACTGCTTTAAACACCTGCATTTACCCTACACAGTCACCTCCCTCTTTCTTATCTGCCTTTTGAGACATAAACAGACCTTCTTTGTCAGGCCTTCCTTGAACCCAGCAAGCAGGCTTGTCTCCAGTACAGATACCACACTGCACCCTCTTTTTAATTCCACAATTACTTGTAACACATTTTACCATTCTTTCCGATTATGAATTGTCTTTTCTCTTACATTCTGCATGCATTCAAGGCAGGCCATCAATCTTGTATCTTATTTCCCCACCGAGAGCTTAGCTCCCTGTTAGATCTATAATGGATAGTCCACATATAAATGTACAATTCTAGTTTTGAAACAGAAATTTTGTTCTAGAGAAGAGAAGATGGAAGGAGACTTAATACCTGTCCCACAGTATTCGATGGGTTGTGACACAGGCAAGTATTTAGCCTTGCTTGGCCTGGCCCTGGGAGCTTGGTCAATATGTGTAAGACACAGGGAGACAATTATTGGGTTTTGAGGTACATTAACAAAAACATGGCATTGATATGTATTACCCTAGCAGTGTTTGTTTTTGAAGAAAATAAACCCATAAATGAAATCAGCAGAATCCTCATTTACATATATCAGTATCCTGATATGCTTGATATTAATTAATGAATATTAAAGGTAGCCAACATTTGTATGACCAGGATAATTACAAAATATATGATGTAGTTCTAGAGAGCTTTATAACAGTTTAACACTGAAGACCTGAATTTTGCAAATGATATTTCATGTTCCTGGGGTGCATCTTAATAGTTCTTAAAGATGAACTTAAAAAGAAATCTTTTACTTTAGTAACTTGAACCTGAATTGTTGTTACAATATTTACTTGCAATTAATAATTTAAATTAATTTAAATGTTTATTTGATCATTTTTAGTTCTGTGGAGAGCTATTTTACATTTTGAAAAATAGTATAAATTAAAATATGGTTTCCAATCACTATAGCTACAAAAGTGCCACCACTATTCAAGATTGTATATATTATATAATTTTATGCTTCCTTTTTTCTTGTTGCAATAGTACGGGGCTGAATAAAAGGATAAAGGTGAACGTGAGATGCTGGGCCGGTATGGTAGCACAAAGCTAATTGATCATTTTCCTCTCTTAGAAACCTGAGTTTTATTGCAGGAAGCAAGCCTTGTAGAGCCGTTTTACATTATACAGCCTTCTAAGTACAGTTTCTATGATCTAAATACAGCCCCAGTGGAAAACTGATTCACTTTATTGTAAAGTAGCCTCATAAAGCTGAATATCGTTATGAGGGATGCAATGTGCCCGTAAAATCATTTTGGCTGCAAATTTGATGAAATCCTTCCCGTTAGGCTTAGCACAGAGAAACTGGCTTCCAAAATGCAATTTGTGGCGTTATTGAGAAGAAAGAACACTCACCAGGTTTTCTGATTCTTCTCGCCAGTCTAAAAATATGTACTCACAGAAGCAGAAAAACTTTTGGTTCAAGATAGGGGCCCTAGGTGACTAAGCAGTCACTGGCCAGCAGATTTTGTGTGCAATTTACACTTGTTGACCCGAAGCAACACATGGCCCTTTTGTAAGGCAGATACCACTGAAGCAGCCAGAGAGGCCCACGTAGTGTTCAGGAAAACCACTCAAGGGAGACTTCTATAGAGCAACGCCATGTAAATTTATCTTTGGGAGTTATCAGCAAGATAGGGTAAGATAGCTCTAATTTGGGAAGGCATCCGAAGTCTTAGATTCTTTTATTTAGTGGTCCAGTTTCCTCTATGATTCCATTTATAATAATGAATATTTATATTTTTACCATGGATTGTGGTTCTTTGTACCTCCCTTGTTGCACCACCACTAAGGAATGCTAACGCAGTACTCACATAGCAAGAGACCAGATATTATTTAAGGCAGTATGACATAGATGTCACTAGTCAAACTAGTTACGGTCTATACACAAAAATGGAATCAAATAGATAAATCTGACCAAAGTGTATGATGAATGTTTAAATTTTTAAAATTTATTACAGTAAAAGGTACATGGTTATTAATAATCCTTAAAATACTCCCCCATTGCTTCAAGCACATTTATCAGTCTTACCACATTTTTTAAATGTATTTGGTACAGAGTCTCACTATGCAGCTTGGACTCCTAGTGATCCTCCTGTCTTCAACCTCCCCAGTGCTGGGATTACAGGTGTGCACCACCATGCCCGGTCTCAGTGGCTGGCATAGTGCATTCGGGGTGGGGCTGATACAGCATGCAGTACTGGGGATCAAATTCTGTCCCTGCACTTGCCTAAACTGGTGCTTAGTCCCCTGAGCTATCTCACTGACTTCATTCTTGCCATTTTTTGAAGCAGTTCTGGAAGTCTTCTTTCATGCCTTTACAAGGTGTAATTAAAAAAAAAAATATGAGGAATGCTATTGTCAAGGGCTGCCCAGAACAGATGGGAATGTAAACACATGATGATGTGCACTGGTGTACCTTACTCACTTGATCTGACACTGTGCAACTTCAGCTCTTCCCCTAAGTCAAGAAGAGAATGGCAGGTGAGCGCTCTGAATCAGCGCTGGCCGTCAAGGTACAGCTGTGGACACCCACACCCGTGATTACTGACGCTTGCTTTCAAGAAATCTTAGTTTCTGTCTTTTTTGTTTTAATTTATTTTAAACAGAGTATAATAATTGATAAGACATTAGAAATGGTATATATTTAGAAGACCAAAATGAGAAGTATTCAACAATCAATACTTAGTTGTTTTCCCAGTCTTGCATAACTATATCTGCTAATGCAAGCAACAGATTTGATGATAAAAAATACATAATGTAGCAGCCATTGTTGACTAGCTATTCCTGTTTTGAAAATCTGTAACATATATATTGTTGTATGTTACCCTGTTTCTGTTTTTTTTTTCTATTTGTTTTTTTTTTTCTTTTTAAATGTATTTAGTATAGGGTCTACAAGGTCTCATTACCCAGATCGGACTTGTGGTGATCCTCCTGTTTTCAGCCTCCTAAGTGTGGGGATCACATGTGCACACCACCAAGCCCAGTCTCAATCACCCTCTCAG
>NW_004524599.1:5817433-5862648 GCF_000260255.1 Octodon degus
TCTCTCTCTCTCTCTCTCTCTCTCTCTCTCTCTCTCTTTCTTCTTTCTTTCCTTCTTTCTTTCTAGACAGGGTCTTACTGTGTAGTTCAGACTGGGCTTGAACTCTCCATGATCTTCCTGCCTCAGCCTCTTGAGTACTGGGACTAAAGACATGTACCACCACCCATGCCAGGCTCTCCTCCATGTCTTTTTTAAAAATGTATTTGGTACAGGGTCTCACTATGAAGCTCAGACTCATAGTGATCCTCCTGTTTTCAACCTCCCCAGTGCTGTGACTACAGGCATGTGCCACCATGCCCACACTCGGTGGCCAGCTCAGTGTCAGCACAGTGTACAGTACCAGGGATGGAACCTGGTCCCTGTGCTTGCCTATGCAGGTGCTTTGTTGGCTGAGCTATCTCGCCAGCCCTTCCTCCATGTCTTTTCATATACCAAATGTACCACTCTATTGGACGACGCTCATAACAAGGGAGGCTGTGCATGTGCATTAGTGATATTATGGATAAGACTTCCTTTCAATGTTGTAGTGAAGCTAAAACTGATCTTAAATGATAAAGTCATTTAAGAAACAATTCAGAAAAAAGAGAGATTGAAAGTTTTCTTACTAAATCTCTGAGGATGCTATGACCAAGTTCACATCATCTGATGTGACAGCCATTGACATTATTCTCACGAAAAACCTTGTTAATATTTCTCTTCCTTCAGGTAATTGGGTTTTTCCTAGAAATTATTTCTCAGGGAGAGAAACCACTGACCATCTCTGCATTTTGAAATACTATTTCACAAGGATGACATCAAATATTGATTGGGGACCTATCTACTGTGTCCTATGTTTCAGGTTAGAGATCCATAGTATATCTACACTTTAAAAGTGAATATTGGCCCCAGTATAAAGGATGGGTTGAGCAGGGAGTAATACTGAGTCAGGGTTTCAGAAGAGTGGAAGCAGTCTAGGTTGGAGCTTATGGGGGGTCTCTGTCAAAGGCAGAGGGGTTAAAAAGAGGCTGAGATGGGAAGGATACGAGAAGACAGCATTTAGGAGGGCTTGATCACAGTTGAAATCTATATGAAGGGAAGTTTAAGGAAAGATTTCTATGTTTCTGCTGTGAGTTTAATATTAGCCGGACTTGGAGATACTGATCACATTTGAGTATTTGGAGAAAAACTAATCAAATTTCTAGATCTTTAAAGCTGAGGCCCCAAATTAAACCATAATGACCTTTCCAAGGTCAAATGAACTGATTTCAAATGTCATTTTCAAATTCCTTTCATTCTTACCTAACCTTCATCTGTTTCTCCAGAGCAATAACAAAGCTGAGCTGATTAGGTTTGGTTAACTTTCATTTTATAAAACCGTACCTTTTCCTGATGCATCAGTTATTTGAAGTACTAAGAATTTGCTCAGCAATAGTTGAATGACAAAGATAAATTGTGATATCATAGCAAAGGGAAATGTGTCAAAAGCTGCAAAGATTTTTCAAAAGAACAGAAGTACCAACTATAGAATCTCATTACTTTTTCTATTAAAGCACCATTTTCATTTAGTGGATATATTAAGATTTTGAAGGAGGAACAAGAGAAACATTCCACTGCGTGGTTACCAGCACTGGTCATTTCATCGGTGGAGTTGATATTCTTCCCTTACTAGCGCCATTTTCCCTTTTGATGTGTTTCCCATGAGTCTCTCCCTCCCCATCACTGTAGTGGTAGAGCCAGAAGTCAGTCAGAAAACTTCCCTAATCACAGTGACCGGAGCAGATTAGGCACATGACCTGAGCAAGGTCAGTTTTCTGAGGGCTAGAAAACTGCACTAGGGAAAAACTTCCCTCTCAGAGATCAGGAGCTCTTCACTGTGGGCCCAGGAACTGTCAGGGCCACTTCCCCTCTATGTAGAGGAAACCTTGTAGAGAACAAAGGTGACAAAACTGAGAGGTGCAAACACCCTTGGAGAGTGTGATGATGTTATCTGAGGTGATGCAATTCATCTTGACTAAATGTACTCTTCCCTTCTTTCTCCCCTTCCTTCCCCTTCCTGCTTGTCCCAGCTCACCCTCTCTCCTCTCTGCCTCCTTCCTTCCTTTTCCTCTTTCCTTTTATTAAAGTGAAGTTAGGTTTCAAAAGAAGAAGAATATACTAATTCTATTTCTGCATTAAGTAGAGCTTTTTATCTCTTAACGCTAGAAATATACAGATTATTGTAGGGAAGAAAATATTTTAGTGTATGAATATGGTTTTTAAGTTAAAGATCTGAAAGTATTTTGAAACATGAAGGCTTTGGGCGGGGAGCGTTTGACCTTGAACAGATCTGTGACCTGAAGGACGGACAGGTAGAACGATGGAAACAGAGGATAACGCACACTTTAAATGAGATATCAGTTCTGCAATGCTAGTGTCTCTCCTGCATTCCAAATGGCAGTCAGCTAGGTGAGTCGTACTAGGCATAAGAAATAGCATTTTACAGTCACGTTAGCTAAGTGGCTAAGACCAAAGCTGTCAACAAATAAACTATCAGTGAATCAATTTACACCGAGAACATTATTCTGTCTCATACAAGCATACGGACAATGGCAGGGACACAACATCTATCTTATTTAGTCAGTTAGAAAAATAGAAGAGCAGGAAAAGAATGAGAAAAAGACAGCTTGCAAAAGCCCTGCCACCTCGGTTCTAGAATTTAAAAGTTAGAAATAATATTACAAGCCACTTAGTCATTTTTGCATATATGTCAGGATATTGTCATACACATTTCCCTGAGAACTTGATTAATGAGCTGTCGTTATGTAGGACTATTCTAGTCCCCTATTATCACAACACTATTGTAAAGGGGTGACAGACACTTGCAAGCTTACATTGATACTAATGATTTGCCATACTAATTCATGACCATTTTATGGAATTGTCAAATGCTTCTCATTCCCCACACCATCAGAACCCTGTCTTTTCTTGGTCTTCTCGACGCAGATTACTTGATTCCAAGTCATCCTTGCCATTGCTTCCCTGGAGGTGTAGCCAGGTCCTGTTTCTCCCCAGCTTGGTTAGGGACCCTTGTGCTACCAGTCACGTACAACAGTCAGTACATCTCCATCTCCTCCACTAGGCTGGGAGCAGATAGCAGTAATGATTATGTTGGCTTCGGTTCTGGATCCGAAAGAATAGTGTGGTTCCTGGCACAAAGAAAGCATTTTATACATTCTGGCTTTAAATGAGCACAGTATCTGACTGCTGATTAGACAGGTGGTGCAGAATACAGGTAGGCTCTAGCATTAGCGCTAAAGATCTTACTTAAAAGATATCAAATTTTACACTGAGCTGAAAGACAGGAACATCCATCCACCTCAAGCTTACCCTGAACACGTGCTTCTGTGATTGTTTACTACCCAATATTTGCCTTACTATGATGCTGCAGGTCCTGCCAAACACATGCAAGAACTTGTCTCCCTTTATATCAGGTTCTCAGGATGGGCACCAGGCTCCAACATTTTTCAGAAGCTCCCAGGTAATTTTAATATTGAACCAATGGAGTACAAACACTGAACTAGCTTGTGGGTAGCAGGCAGTCTATGTAAAGCATTGAGCAAAATTGCTTGCCCCCTTTTGTATGCAAAGAAATTGGGGCTTCATGGGTTTGAGTCAGCAGAGAAGGGAGGTGGGCCCATCTCTCTCAGAAGTCTTGCTCTGCTCTTTATGCCACACTGAATGTTAGACTGTTGAGATAGAATTCTACATATGCTCCCCTGAGACCTGCTCGGTGGACTTAGGGGAGAATATTTGGTTCATCTTGTAAATAATGAGGCATCAGTCCTTGCACAGGTCAGAGAGGTGACGGGAAAATGAAGATGGAAAGGTATAATATGCCACATGATTCTCAGGCCAGGTGAACCTCTGTACAGTAAGAAGTTTCTATAAGAGAAGCTAATTAAAAAATAAAACACTAAGTAAAATCCTCAGTATGATTTTTATAGTTCATTTGTGAATTCATTTTTATGTCTTAGTCATTTAATAAAGATAAATGAAATAAGTCATTGCTCTAGTTACTATATTATGTATTCTAAAGCTATGAAAATTAGTTTGATAATTTCCCTAATCTTAACATTGATGTAGATACCTGTTAGAATGATAAGCAAGTTCTTTACATAAAACACGTCTCCAAGGAGCTGGGGAGACAGATCAGAGGCAAGCACAAGACCTGAGTTTGATCTTTGGTACAACAAAACAAACAAACAAAAAAACCCAACAACAGCAACAACAGAAAATGCAAAAATCCCACATCTTTAAAAGCTAGAACCAGGATTTTGTTTTCAAGGTTTGAAGACCTTTGGCTCCTTGAAAAATGTTAAATCATACAACATGCGTCACTACCGGGAACTGAGAAGAAGCCCAGAAGCCACAGCTATTACAAGCAAGCTGCTGACGATGTAGACCAGTCTAGGAATGTTCCTTAACAGGCCAGTAGTAACGTTCGTTACTCTTTTGGGTAAAGAGTTTGCTTATCATTCTAAGAGGATACCCACAACCATCATTAGACCTTTCATTTGCTTCAGGCTGGCTACATATTTTAAAGCTCAGCTGGTGGGAAAATGTGATGAAGGCCAATGATTTAAGAGCTATTTTGTTTTATATGATCTCAAGAGTCTGGCTATATTTCTTATCCTTCCTAAAATAATTAAAACCCCATTTGATTTTCGTTTCCTAATAGTTATGTACTGAGTTGCTAGGGAGACGGCTGCAACCCTTGTGGTGAGGTGGGAGGAGTCAAGAGGAAGCCAGCAGGGGGCTTGGGAAACTACACAGTGTGCTTGTTCTTACGCAGGAAGGAGGTGCTGGAATCAAAGAGTCCAGGCCTGGTGCCCTTGTAAGGAAGCGAGCTTTGCTTGCCTTCCTGTTTAATCCTGGCAAGAGGTGACCTTTGACATCGCTGACCATCTGGCGGATACATTTCAATAATGCCAAATAAGGATGGCATTTGTGACCAGAACAGCGACTTGGCTTCTGCTTCATGGAGAGCTTCCCCTTTCCTAGAATCTGCCCCACCCGCAGCAGGTGGTTGCTTTGTGAAAGTGCAGGTCTAAGTGCTTTCCTTACCTTTGCTTGTCATCGGATCCTCATAAGAACCCTTTCTCGGCAATGTAAATAAAGGAACCGAGAAATAGGCAAGGGTGGTGACCAAGTCTTGTAGATATTATGTCAGGAGCTGGGGTTTGGATGCAGGTGTCCAGGCTCCAGGGCCCTCATTCTTCAGCATCCTGCTCTGTCTCCTCCTAGGTGGACACCTGCTTCCCTCCATCCACAACTCCTGGTGCCCCTGTCCTTCGCTCTAGAAGCTGGAGCAGCCACTCTGATATTCAGAGCTTGCAGGGAAGGTAGTTGCAGAAAGCTACCACATCTGGGTGATGGTCTCACTGTCTTTGGGGGATGTGTTCTCTGGTGATGGTCGTGATGGGAAGAGAAGTTTGGGCTGTGGTCACAGCGAGGGAACCTGCATGGTCTCCTGAGGGATGCACATTCATGACAGAGAGCATGACAGGGGAGAAAAGTTGAGGTATATGGCTCAAGTTGGGGAGCAGAATTCTAGCACAGGGGTGGATGGAGCTGGTGCTGGGGTGGTGGGGAAGCAGATGTCCTGTGGTCAGCCGAGGGACTTAGGAAAGGGTCATCAAACAGAGGCCACACGCTGGAGGAGGGTCTCTTGGCTGTGATTCCTGGCCCCAGGGTGTGGTCACTTCTGCCCTGCGCATTACTGTCCTTAGAGGAGACTTCTGTCAGTACCCTGCCTCCCCCAGCGGACCCTAGCAGCATTGTCCCCTCCTCCTTATTGGTTAGGACAGGCAAAAGTGTCTCCGGATGTCACCCAGTGTTCCCCCCCAACTCATCTGTTAAGAAACTGGGTTTAAGCATAAATACTGAAGCCCAGTTTTCAAGATTCGAGGTGGCTTTCTGCTCTCCCTCAGGTTGGATGATGTGATATGAACACTCTTGCTGTGTCCTTTTTTCTTTCTTTTTAAAAATGTATTTATACAGGGTCTAGAAGTTCTCATTATACAGATCTGACTTGTAGAGATTTTCCTGTTTTTAGCCTCCCAAGAGCTGAGATTACAGGCATGCACCACCATCCCCAGTCTCAGCCACCCTCTCAGTGAGACCCGGGGACAGGGTGGGCATGGCATGCCGGGAATCAAACCCTCTTCTTTTCTTTTATTCCTTCCCCTGTGTTAGTACCCCCTCCTGAGCCCCAGGTACTGAGAATTGAACCCAAGGCCTTGGCTAAATCTCCCAATTACCCAGACTAGCCTGAAATTTTCAATTCTCTTCTTCAGCCTCTGAGTGCTGGAGATTATAGGCACACATGGCCATGCTAGCTTTGAACAATTTATTGCTATTTTTGAGCAGGTTCACAGGAGAAGCCCATCGTTCTTGGACTCCTCAAATTTCTTCATCTGCAACCAAGGCCAAGAAGCAGTGGCCTATATCTTGCTGTTTTCAGTAAGATGCAACAAGAGTGCTGCAGAATCACTCTTCCAAATGAAACCCAGAGGCCCAAGCCTGCAGCCCGCAGTTCCATGACCTGGCTCGATTCCAGAACCAACTTCCATTTCTGTGGTGCTGGGAACTGAAGCTCAGGCCTGGGGTGCACTAAGCACGCATGCTGCCTTCTGACCATTGTCTTTATCTACTTGCCCTTTTGTAGAATAAGAAACACACAACCACTTAAAAGGGAAGAAAAAAATGGTCTGAAAAATGCAAGTAAAGCAAAACAAAGGAGGCTTCAGGGCTGGCCAGATAGTTCAGCGGACTAAAGCTCCTGCTTAGGCAGAGCACAGTGGCTGGGGTTCGATCCCCGGCGTGCCGGCCCCACCCCCGGGGTGAGCTCAGACACCGATTGACCTTGTGGAATTACGTGCCTGTAATTCCAGCTCTTGGGAGGCTGGAAACAGAAGGATCACTGGGAGTCCAATCTGCGAGACCCTGTAGACCCTGTACTAAAATACATAAAAAGAGGCTTCAATGGAAGGGAAATTTCAAATTAATAATACACACAGGAGTAAGCAATGACTTGTAAAGAGAAGGCAGAAGCAAAACAGCCATTCCTACAGCAAAATCGACATTGCGCCTGGACCCTAGTGAACAGTTAGTACGGTGCTAAACTACTGGGAGATGGTGCAAGGGGACGAGGAACTTCAGGGCCCTGGAATGCTGGATTACGGGGCTGTCAGCCACAAGGGGAGAAGGTGCAGAGGGGTGAAAGTGACAATAAATCACAAGATGAAAGATGAATCCAGTTTAGGAAAAAAGAAAGTTAAAGAAAGTAATGGGGAAAAGAATAGGGAAGCAACAGGCTGTGGAGAAGGGGCTGTGACAAGCAAAACATGACAAAGAGAGACAGCGCTGGAAAGACAGAGCACTTCTGGAGGAAAGTTCCCGGATAGAAGAGGTGCAGCAGAGGCTGCCTCAGCGGATCCGGCACGACAGGCTTGCTGGGTGGAAGGATGGTCTAGTATTTGCTAAATCTGCAGATCGAGGCTTCAGAGAGGGTCTGTGCTGGGCAGGGCAGTGTCCTGACTGACCTGCTTTTCTGGCTGCCAGCAGCGAGGTGACCAGTACTGGAGGAGAGTGAGCTGTGTCCCCCTGAGTGACAACTCTGAGGGGTCCCAGGAAGCCCATCTACCTCGGCAAGAAGGATTCAGAGCATGAACATGGAGCACAGCTGAAGGGTCCCAACCATCCTAACATCACACATTTTCTTCTCTGAAATTTCACCTGTTCTGTCCGTGCTGGGCGGAGCTGATCTGAGGACAGAGGTCTTTCACTCTGGCTTGTATTTAGATGCCCCCTCGCCAAAGCCTCAGGGGGCTTTTGGTAGGTGGTAGGATCATGGGCATGCCACATTGGTTTAGGGTGTATGATACTGGCATTAAGGCTATATGGTGACTAACTGGGCTTAGCACAGTTCAGGGTGTGGATAATGGAAACCTGTCCTGAATGTGGCTGGCACCAGCCAGCAGGCGCATGGCAAGGATAGGGCAGAAAGGAGGGAAAGAAGGCAGTGTTCCATCAGTGCTAGCTGCTCCTAGTCGCTGCTTTCTGTTTGCCTTACTGCGGACCGCCTCTCCTCTGCCATGCCCCTCTGCTGTGCCACCCTGCCTTGCAGGCCCTGACGATGGACTGATACTTCTACAAATGGTGGGCCAGAATAAGCCTTTCCTGCCTTAACTTGTGGCTATTGGATATTTTGTCCCAACCGTGAGACAGGCAAGACACTTTTGAGTTCATTCTAAGCCATCTTAGATTGTTTGTGGGACGTAACACAAGCTATTCACAGCAGATCCAGAAGAGGGCGCTAGTGGGTGCACACCCTCCCGGGGCTAGCAAGGACGAGCTGTTTCCTTACCTTGGCATTTGGTTTTTGTGAACACCAGCAAGCATACACAGGAATTCACATTGTCACGACAGTGTCACTCACTTGGATAAATTAAATGACCCACACGTGTTGGGTTATTTGAACAGTTTGCAGCGTGAAGACCTATGAACTACATTAACTAGAGCAGCAGGTGATGGGCTAATCTGTCTTCCTGTGGAGGGGATTTTGTTACTTTAGGGCCGTTGAAATCACACTATCTTTATTCACTTTATAGATGATGATCCTTTGCTGTAAATCAGGTATGCGGTGAAGGTTGTGGGAAGGCGAGGGACATGATTCAGACCAGACTCGTAAGGAACTACAGCCGTGTGAAACGGGGAGACAGTGACAAACAGGCAATTTCAGTGTAATAAGTGATGTGGTGGTAAGGCAGGTGCTGGGTAGGGACGCCAAAAGGCCACTGTCAGGATGCCAAGAGCCTGGTGTGTGTGTGTGTGTGTGTGTGTGTGTGTGTGTGTGTATGGCTCCTGGGAGGCTGCAGGTGAGAGAGCAAGGCAAAGCAGTAGGAGGGGGGCTCTGATGCACGGGAGGGGGTGCAGCCTATGGAAGGGGCCCCGGGTGAGACACGGAGGGGCAGGTGGGGAACTGCTAGTAGAGTCCAGTCCCACGACTGGAGTCCAGCGCAGCAGCGCTGGCTGCCACAGGAGGCTGAAAGTACGAGCAGGTGGGAGGTGCAGGGAGCCTTCTAGAACAGAAGCTAAGGGCCTTAGATCCTGAAAGTGACGTCGAGGGCCTGGCAACACGGAAGGACTGCAGCTGAGACTGGAGCCTGAGTTCTGGGCCCACGAGGGGAACAGATCAGAAGGCACCAGAGCTGCTTGCCTATCAGGAGGTGGCCGACGACGTGTCCCCATGCAAGATCACGCCCGCGCGCCACCGGCAGTGGCACCACCCTACATGGAAGGAGGCGCAGGCGTCAGGAGAGCCGGCAGCTGGAGGAGAGATGTGAGAACTGTTGGCTCGCAGCAGAGATGCAGCGACGCAGGTGTGCGCGCACCCTGCGCAGAGAAGCCTGCGTGTGACACAGGTCAGGAGCCGCGAGGGCGAGGGCCAAAAGTGGACAGAGGGGAAGGAGAGAACGCGGGCAGGAGAGGGCGGGTCAGCAGAGGTCAAAGAGAACAGTGTTTTGAGGGGAAGCAGTTCCACTGCTAAATGACTGTCTCGAATAAAGACCACGAAGCGCCCACTTTATTAGGACCCTCAGAATCGCGCTGGCATCTATAGAACTTCAGCGGCAGGCCCGAATCCCGCCCTTTGGCACGGTGGAGGGGGGATCTGACCTTTCCAGCTCTCAGAGAACGCCGCCCACCCTCTTCCACAAAACACAACCGCGGCCCAGAAACATACTTCGATGACAAGAAAGAACCGCATAGATCAAAACCAATTGTGTGGGAAGGAAACCACGAGGAACTGTCAGTTCTCTGTAGTTTTTTAAATGAGACATTTTATTCCCTAAAAAAAAAATGCGCCTAGCACTGCCTCGCAGCCCTGAAGATTGTTTACTTTTCTTTCTAAGGAGACTCTCCCGGGGACTGGGCCCCGGCCGGCGCTCTTAGCTGGGTTTGCACCCCACGGGGCTGTGTGCCCGCTTCGCCCCACCGGAAGCACTTAACTGCGCTCCGGGTGCGGTGGGGCAGGCCGAATGACCCGGGTGCTCTCGGTCCGGCTTGCGCCATTCAGAAGTCTGGCAAACATAAAGGCGAGCACACAGTAATGCAAAGAAGTTGTCCAAGGAGTATGTGGTCAGGTTTTTGAAGGGCGAAGAAATTCCAGTACAAATCTACCAAATGGAGTCGCACCCAGGACAACATCCGCAGGTAGCTTCTGGGTGAATTTCTTCTACCCTGCACCTGAGGTCCACCCTGGTGCTCACATGCACGGAGGATAATGCCTCCTACAACAGCAATGCCGATCCCCCAACGACATGGTTAGGAGTGATGTGTGCAAATGTCATCGCGGTCCTGGCGTGTGATAGAATAGGTGTCTAGTCTGCTTATGGTAATCTTGCTGTTACTTCCTCCAGATAGGCGGGAGGGGTTCCGCTCAGTCCTGGGGTGCAGCATCAACAGCGCTGGTCCTGAGAAGCTGTGACACAGGTCCTAGTGTGCCTATCTTGAGCCACGCACAGAACTCTGCCAAGGACCCCCGACGTGAACCCTGTAGGAAGTTCCACTTCAACAGAGCACTCAGTACTGGCTGCACCCCGGCTTTGCAGCAGACCCCCTCACCTGCGGGAGATGCATTCCGAGACCCACAGAGACCGCCTTAAGCTGCAGACAGCCCTGAGCCTTACACACCCCAGGCTCTCTTCCTAAGCCTACATACCCGTGATCAAGAATAATTTAGGAATTAGGCACAGTAAGAGATTAACAACAATAACCAATAATAAAGTAGAACAATTATAATAATACATTGTAATAAAATTGCCAGCATCCCTACTCTTGCACTTTGGCTACTGGTAAGTAAAATGAAAGTTCCTTAAACACAAGCGCTGGGATGCCATGGAAGTTGGTTTGATGATTAAGATAGCTACTGAGAGGCTCGTGGGCCAGTAGGATACACACCATGGACACACTGGACAAGGGGATGACCCTTGTCCCAGGCAGCATAGACCAGGGTCCTGGGAGTTGTGCTACTCAGAAAATTGCACACTTTAAAACTTATGAATTATTTATTTCTGGAATTTTCCATTTAAAATAAATTTCCATGAAATTTCCCGTTTAAGGGTTGACCTTGGATAAATGAAATTATGGAAAGAAAGACCAAAGACAAGAGGGGAACCTCTATCTGGGAGTTCTGGGAAATGCCCACTGGTGAGATTCATCAGGGCCACACAGCCCAGAACCTCTGAGGCATGGGGGCCAGGCAAGCCCCCTCTTGCAGGTGGCCTTGATCATGGATTTAAACTTTTGAGGAAGACGCATTTTGGCCTCATTTTCCTGGGTAAAACTGGAGGAGTGCAGCAATCTTCTGAGGCACATTCTGTGTTTTGTTCAGGAAGCCATTGCCCCCATTGCTGTGGGTGGCCTCGTAAATACCAGGGTGATGGAGGGACATTGTCTTGTGTTACCATCTGGAAAACCCACAATCCCCACCGTCTTTATTTATCATAGTTCTGTTCATAATAAAAATCGGATCACACTATCAGACAAGAGCAGTTAAACATAAATGGGATATCCAGAAGGAAATATTATAGACATTCAAGTAATTACGCAAGTTAATTAGCTTGCATTCATTTATTTAACAAGTATTCATAGAGGCCCTCTTGTGTGCCAAATAGGGTTCTAGCCTCTATGGATATTGTAAAAAAAAAAAGCAACCAAAAAACAAACCAACAACAACAACAACAAACACACACACACACACACACACACAAAAAAAAAAAACAAGAGAGAGAGACAATAAACTTTTTTTTAAAGCTTTTTGAGACAGGGTCTTAGTATGCAGTTCAGGCTGGCCTTGAACTCACTATGTAGCCCAGGCTGGCCTCGAGCTTGTGTCAATCCTCCTGCCTCAGCCTCCCAAGTGCTGGGATGGTAACCAGACACCACCACTTAAAAGTATTAGTACTTTTAAGTAAGGCAGTTTGAAAATAGCACCCATATTATATTAGCAATATTTGTACTTTACTAATGTGCATAAAAGGGTATACATGAAAATTTTAATTAAGATAGCTATCTCTTAAGATAGCTATAACAGTTTTAAACTTAATCTTAATTTTCTTTTTGGATATTTCCCCCTGTGCTGAGTGATTGAGAGGGGGTAAGCTGCGTTTCCATTCTGTGTTTCAGATGTCTCACAACCCTAATGGGAACGTGTTACAGGATGTTGCTTCATAGGACTGGTCTAGTGGGAGATCCCGCTTGCAGGTGGCAGCATGGCTGTGTAGAAAGGTCAGGGAATGGCCAAAAAGCCACCGCTGAGGTTTAGAACATAGTAAATAATAAGTACAGTTAGATTCCTAGGATTTTCTTATTCTTTACCGTTATTGGCTTGTTTTGCTGTGGGTGTACCTGAGCCCCAAGGGGCTCAGGGAATTTGCAAGGTCCCTCGCACGCAATCCTAACAGTAGCCACTAGATGGCGATAAAGATTAAAAAGTGAAAGCCCAAGGCCTTCCACGCAAATCCGGAGGATGAGCCTAGGAGCTTGGTGTACTGAGTGACTGACAGACTGTTATCCTGGCCCGGGGTGTCATTCCTTTCTTGCTCCTGCTGGGCAGCGGATGGAGCTGGCCTGGGTCAGTGCGAGTGGAGGCGCTGTGACTCTTTCACTCTGAGCAAGCAGTACAGAGAACCTTTGCTCTTGGTCGGAAGACAGAAGTGCTATCTGCGGAGGTGGAGGAAGAAGAGAAGACGGAAGCAGACTGCTCAGGGCTGGAAAAGCAGGCTGACAGATTGGGTGAAAAATGACAATGCGATCGCCATGCAGGCTGCGGAGGCCGGGGGGGAGAGCAGGTCCCGAGAGCGGAGGCGCAGGGCTTCCAGAATACAAGTTGAGCACCACCTCGTGTTTGCAGCACCGTTCTGCGGACATCTGAAGCCTGTCCGGGCTTAGCTCTCCACTCGGCGTCTTACTATCTTTCTTGCTGATTTTAAAGACGTTCCGGTGTGCTCGCCCATAAGGCAGTTCTTGTGGGGCCTTTGGAGAGACAGGCAGGGTGAACATGAACGTTGAAGAAATATTTTTTTTTCCTGTAAATGCATTAAAATTTATTGAAAGAGAACAGTAAATTCTTGTTCATACTATTTGTTTTAGTTATGAAAAATTCAGTTTCCCAAGGTGAACTAGAGTCTCTGTGGAACACGCAGCTGTGGGCTCCGGGGTCCCGGCCGCGTTCCGGTTTGGCTTTTGGCCAATGAAGCTGCACCCTCCTCTTGGCTGGACTAGGAGACGGCTGGAGGCTGGAGAGGCGATCCGCTCGTGGGGCGGCGCAGGAGGCTGCACGGATTAGTCCAGGGATGTTCGTGGCTGAGGTGCCTGGCAGGGGCCCAGCGCTTCTGGGCCGCAGAAGTCCCAGCCCTGCCTCGGTGTGGGTCAAGGATTCGGGCGCTTCCTGAGTCCTCCGCCACTGAACAGTGTCCTAAGACAACTTGTTCCCCGCACAGGCGCTGTTCACGGCACCGGGCAACCTGAGCCGCCTCCTCCGAGACCGCGGGTCCCTGTCCGGCCGCCCACCTCGCCACAACTTGTCCAGCGGAGGCAGGAGGGTCTCTTGCTTGTCCTCGGGTTTTTTGAAAAAGCAGCAATACATCTTTTCATTGCCTTGTAAAAGTTAAGTGAAACTCCTTTTAGAAGATGAGGTCTTAAAAATTTACGATTCGTTATAAAATGCCACTCAAAGTATAAGGTTTGGATTGGTAAGGCTTTTGGGTTTCCTTTAAGAACTTTTCTGTTAAATGATGTGTGTTTTGGCCTGTTTTGTGGTGCTATAAGAAAATACCTGAGACTGGGTAATTTATGAAGAAGAGAAATTTGTTTCCCATAGTGTTGCTTGCTAGGAAGTCTCAGATGAAGGTGTTAGAGATTTGGCGTCTGGGGAGGGCCTTCTCATAATGTCTGACACCTGCATGTTCTCCATGGAAGGAGAGCAAAGGGTCTAGGGTGGCTCCCTGTGGCCCTTCTGTAGTCCACTCAGGAACGGGCAGCCCTCTTGAGTTGGTCTCAAAGGCCCCCCTTTTCATGCATCACAGTGGGGATTCAGGTGTAACATGTGCATGTGATTTTTAAAAATAATTTTATTGAGAAACAAATAGCAATGACACAGTTTCACAACTGATTACTAGCATATTTTCAATAATTAATACATTGCATATTGTTGTCTTAGTGGTTATGCATTGTACAAGACACAGACATGATATCCTGTCTCAGACACTATTAGAACAAACCTCTTCATTCATTGAATTGAAAGAATGGAGTTGTATATCTATCCTATTTTGAATATACAGATACAAAATGGTCGATCATTTCTATCACACTTTTTTGGTTAGTTTTGTCAGAGAAGGGCATTCCATTGTCCTTTAAATACTGTAGGTGCATGAATTCAGCAAAATATCCCAATATAGTCCAGTAGTACATAATAGTAGTGGGTTATCCACAGGACTGTCAATGTCTGAAGTTGTTGACTTGAGCCTTTTACAGCTCAGCATATTAATATGGCTTTACTTTTTATACTTTGTTTTCATACTTTTGTGCTGGATGGTTAAGACCAAGATAAAGCAAAACCTACACAACAAGAAATATAACTTTTTTTATTTCATAGGGTGAGTCAAATCCTCTCAGGATTTAACCTGAAACCCAGTACCACAGTTTGTAAATCCTTTGTCAGTGTCAGCCATGTGGTTGAGTCACGGCCATTGCTTGAGCAATTTTCTCTCTGTGAAAGCCTGAGAGAATGTTTTCTCTCCATGTAACTCTCCTTAAGCACACTCTACATCACTGTTCATTTTCCTCTGTGGCCCCATAATCTTCTTGATCAGAAAATTTGGGACACAACTGAGTTACATGATAGTACAGTATAGGTTTTCCTGTGTCCTGAGTCTTCACTGACCTTGAAAGGCTTGGGCCAAAATGTTGGCTGTCCTTGCAGCCCTTGTTTTTCTCTAAGTTTTGGTCTGCAATCTTAGGTTGTTAACCCTCTGGAAGAGAAGCTTATTATTAACATGTGCATTTGAGGGAGACTCTGACTGCAGCAATCAGTGCACTTCCTGTGATTAGAAGTAGTGTGTGTGTGTGTGTGTGTGTGTGTGTGTGTGTGTGTGTGTAATATTGCCTGGCACACAGAGGACTCAAGAAACGTCAATGGAACATACTTGGCAAGTGAAGGCCCAATTAGGTAGAAGGACAAAGTGCTGTAGTCCCTCTCTTGGTGTTGAAGCCACCTTCCTTTTGTGACATCTCATGGGAGGATTTATTAGGGGACAAGGGTCCATGATGGGGTGGAACAGGGAAGTTCTGAGTGCTGAGCTTCAGCAGTGGGTTTTCAGTGAACAGGAAGATTTGGGGAAGCCAAGAGCAAAAACAGGCCTGCCACACCCTGTGTTTATAAGCACCCACCAGGCGGTGGCAGTGTGTTACCCTTGCTGGTCTTCCTTTTGGTGCATGTTCCAAAGGAGCAGAGAATTCCAAAGGAAGAGGGCTAACTGGGGCTGTTCTGGGGGGGGCTCAAGGGGAGGTCTGGATGCTCCCAAACCAGCTGAAGTGCAGGGAAAGAACCCTGCTCCTGGCCAAAGGAGTGGGGCAGCATGTGGCTGGCTGGTAGTGTCCAGTTCACTGAAGCCCAGGAAGAAGACTGGACTGGAAAGAGAAAAAGAGGACAAGGAGGAGCAGGAGGAGGGAGCAGGATCTTCCAGAGCCACACAGTGGCCTGAAAGCAACCAAGAGCCCAAAGTCCACATCTATGCACAGCCTACCGTCAAGCCTTCCCCTGACTGCTTTCCGTTTTTAAATTTTGAAGAGACAGCAAAGAATTTGCTGTTGTTATTGTTGGATTTGTGGTCCTTAAAATCCCCCCAAGCTGTAAAAGGCTCAAGTCAACAACTTCCAACATTGCCAGTCCTATGGATAACCCACTACTATTATGGACTACTGGACTATATTGGATTATTTTGCTGAATTCACGCACCTACAATATGTAAATGACAGTGGAATACCCATCTCTGACAAAACCAAACAAAAAAAGGGGATACAAATGAAAGACCATTTTGTATCTGTATATACAAAATAGGATAGATATACAGCTACTGTCTCTTAATTCAATGAGAAGAAAGATTTGTGCTAATAGTGTTTGTGGACAGGATATCATGTCTGCATCTTATACTATGAATAACCACTAAGAAGACAACAATATGCAATGTATTAATTACAGAAACTGTCCTACTAATTGGTTTTGAAATTGTCTCATTACTATTTGTTTCTCAATAAAATTATTAGAAAAAAAATCCCCCCAGGCTCCAAAGCTTGACAGTCTCCACAGCAAGGAAATGAACAGACATGGCATGTCAGTTAGTCCTTAGGTAATTTCATTGCATGGGGAACAACACAGTGCTTTTACACAAATAAAGACGGCTACAGTGTCACAAGGGTAGAATCTGATAGGGTCACTGGGTGGCTGTGGCCTTCCCCTGCTCACCCCATTAGATGGTGCATGATGACAGAGAGAGAAATTTCCCTGGTGGTCCTGACAAACAACCTGGCTCTACGGGCTGAACTCTGGATCCTTCAGGAAGCCCAGCTGTCCATCTTGTCTGCCTCTCCATTCTCCCCAACAGGTACCAATATGCAAAGAGCAGATTTGTCATTCAAGAGTAGGAAACACCATTGTTCCCTTGTGATCTGCCCATTCTGCTTGTGTCAAGTTACTCATCTGTGAAATGGAGCATTTCATACTAAGCATTGTAGGTGGTCAGTGTGAAAAAAGGTGCTGATCAAGAACTATGGAGTAAGAGCACTGTTAGAGCGTGTTGCTCTGAAGTAGAAACCACTAGCATAGACACTGACCTCTCAATTTTTTTTTGTGGAAATGTCTCAATTTTTTAAAAAATTCATTTTTAGGAGAGTGTAGGTCTGAGATATTTAAATTTTTTAATTGATTGTTTTTGGCAAGTTGATAGGATTTTTTCACATTAGGCTATGCGCACCTGTGGTTTGCGTTATCATCAGGTAGCAAGAGGCCAACACCTTGAGGCCAAGGTGCATTGCTTATGAGATGAGTTGGACATGGTTTGAACTTGTCAGGTGCCACTAGACCCATGTGCCCTGTGTCTGCCATCCCTGCCCTCAAATTGGCATGGATCCTTCATTTCTCATTTTTCTTATGGTGGAGAACAGTACCTTTTGCTGGAATAAAGCCACACACAAGTGGCTGTGTGCTTGCAAGTGGAGCTTTCGTAATAATAATCTTCTTGGTGAGATGATTCATGTGTAATAATAATCTTCTTGGTAAGATGATTCATGTAGGAGGCCTCGTGAGGGAAGGAACTATGAGAAATGGCGGGAAAAACCATCCTTGCTGTTTTCTAGACTGAGGCTACAATTGCAAGGTTTAAAGTGAAATAAACAGGCAAAGCTTCAACATCTCTGACCTTACATTACCAGAAACTGATTTTCCAGATGATAGGAGATCTCTGACTGAGGACCTGCAGGCATTTGCCTTCAAGTGGGTCAAATAAGAACTGCCTGCAAGAACAAACTTAGTTAGGTCTTCAGCATACCAAGAGCTTGGGGTGGGGGGAGAGGGATGGACAGAAGCTTAAAGGCCACCATCCTCAAAAGCTTCCCTGAGCAGCCCCAGATGGCTGGAGAAAGAGCATGCTGGAGCCAGATGGATGATTTCTGCACTACAGGACTGTCTGGACCCACACAGAAAGATTCTAGAACCTTCTGTGCATTTCACGAGGAGGTGTAGCAAGCTTGCTTCTGGTTAAGGGTAGAGGGATTAGCCATGTGCCTTTGATTTGTACTTTTTCCAGCTGAGGGTAATGAAGTTAGACTGGCCAGTGACAAAGACAGCTTTCCAGCGGAGGGGAGGCTCCTGTTCATGCTTCAGGCCCTGACTTCCCTAGACCCAGTGCTGAACTCAGGGTTAACCCTAGTGGCTCTTTTATTTGGCAAATCAACTAGAGCACAGTAAACCATCGTGTGGCTGTTTAGGATAAGCCACTCTTTTCTTTTCAAAATGGAGTTACTGGAGAGCAGGGCTGTGTGTATGTGTGTGTATGTGCCTGTGTGTAGTTCCCACTGGGTTCACCATAAGCATTTGGTGGTACTGAATGAGTGAATGAATGAAAAATCATATATGAGTCAATGCATAAGAAATTCTAAAACTTAAGGTGCACACTTGTAATGTCAGCTTCTGGGAGGCTGAGGCAGAAAATTCACAAATTTGAGCCTAGCCAGAGGAACTTAGTGTTTTAGCAAGATACTGTCTCTCTCTCTCTCTCTCTCTCTCTCTCTCTCTCTCTCTCTCTCACACACACACACACACACAAATAAAAGATCTGGGGTTGCAGTCAGTGCAAAGGTCCTGGGTTCAATCCAAGTAGAAAAAGTTTTCAACAATCCAATTCTGTCATTTTCTGGAATGGACCACAAGGCTCATCTCTGTGTATATGTGATCTTTCATGGAAACTTGTGCTAATTTATAGATGTACAGGGCTGGTGAGATGGCTCAGTGGTCTAAAGCACCTACTTGGAACAGGCTTAGCAAAGCACAGGGACCATGGTTCAATCCCCCAGCCCCATATGCCAGCCAGCCCCGCCCCCTGGTGGGCTGAGCTGGCCACACACACACACACACACACACACACACTGAAAAATAAAATTAAAATAAAAAAAAATAGATGTACAAAAACAGGAATGAAAACTGAAGCAACACCCTTCATGTTTACCAAGCAAAACACCGTGGCAGGTCTGGGGAAATAAAAGAGGAGGAAGTCATTTCCTGCCCTCACACTCTTATGATCTGCTAAGAGAGGAGTGCAGGGGTGTGTGTGTGTGTGAGTGTGTGTGAGTGTGTGTGCACATGCGTGCCAGTGTGTGCGATTCCTGTCTGCAGGCAAGGGAGAACAAAAGAGGAGGAAATGATGGGAAACAAGGAGGAGGGTCATGGTGGCAGCCGAGGTGCCATGTGCACTTGCCCAGACTGGCCTCCTCAGCCTGGTCCAGCTCCAAGGCTTGGAGTGGAAGGAGCACAGGGACCTGGGCCAGCCCAGAGGATGTACAGTGCTGAGGGCTGACATCTGCTGGGGTCTGAGGTTGGGGACATTTTTTTTTTCTCTGCCATGAGACATTTTATTTTCTTTTAAGATATTCAAACTTCTAAAAAGCCAGCTAGAATTTCTAGTTTTCCTGTATTGGAAAATGCAAGGGGTTGGAGTGGGGGGGTTCATACCTCAGTAATCTAAGCACTTGTGTGGCAAGTGCAAGGACCTGGGTTCAATCCCCAGTACCTCATGCCGTGCCAGCCACAGTACCCTGAGCAAGACCCTGTACCAAATAAATAACACACGGTTGCTCTCAGGGTCCTCCCAGGAGGCTGTGGGAGCCCCGTGGATGTGGCTCCTCAGGGTGTGCCATACTGTCTTGGTACAGGTGGGGGAATAGGATCCCTTTCCAGGATTCCCCATACCAGTTCCCATTCACCTGTGACATCCTTGGAAGTGTTTCTCAGGGTGTTGCTTTTCTACTGAATCCTCCTAAAAATTTACAGGGTGCATGAGAGCCCATGGAACCACCTTGTTTTCCCAAGTGCACAGTTCGGGACCAGAATAGAAGAGGTTTGCACTCTCCTGTGAGTGAGCCACAGGTGATGAGACCTTCTGCCCTGTGCCTTTCAAAACTGTCCATCATTTTTAGTTTTCTGTGATTACTTCCACGTTCTCTCTTGGGTGTTCTTATTTTGTCCCTCAAGTGATTAAAAGCAGATGGAAAATTTCTTCCCAGCCTACAGAGACACTAGTTAGCATTTTAATGCATTTTCTATCTCTTTTCCTAGGTATGAAGTTATGACCTTGTGGTGATGAGATCGATTTGCACAAGTCGTAAAAATTGTCCTGTGGGTTTGGGGAGTGGATTTCATGCATCTGTTCAGGTTCTTTTGCTCCCTCTAAGAGGCCAAAGTTCTCTTCTTGGGGTAAACCTCCAGCTTTCTTAATCACTTTAGTTTCTCCCATTGCATATCTCATTCTCTAGGGACTATCAGCTCCCGCATCCTTTCCCTTAGGCCGCGGGCTTGTCAGACCTGATGCCCGTTCTCAGATACCCAGAGACTGGAAGCAGTGGGAAGCATCCCTGTCTCCCTGCCTCACACTGGCCCTTCACAGCTGGGGTGACTCCAGGGGGATGGAGACTCAGCCCCTCTCACCATCCTGTCTTCATGTTTCATTCTCCTTAACATCTCTGCAGCACTTGACATTATTGAATTTTCATTAATGCGTACCTTAGTCTGATTTTGATAGTGATAACAAAACAATTGAGCCTGGGACTCAACAAGAACAGATGTTTACTCGGCTCTTGGTTCTAGTGGCTGGAAAATTCAAATAGCAGGGCCTGGCATCTGGTGAGGGCCTCTTCACTGTATATAAGATAGCAGCAAAGTAATGAGAGGAATGGCAGGGTGCAGAAGGGGCGGAGGGAATGCGGCAGCCTTGCATTTTACTAACCTTCTCTCATGAGAACTATTGTAGTCCTTGCAGAACTAGGACTCAGGAGCTCTTACCTTCCAGGAGGTCCTGTCCCTTACAGGTTCCACCACCTCTCAGGGTCTTTGCCTTGGGGACCAAGCTTCTTGCGAGTGAAGCCGTGAGAGATAAGTCATGGTTCACAGACCACAGTACCTGTATCCTTGGTTTTGAGGGGCGTGCTTCCGTATCTTGGCTTCTTTCTTACCACTCTGATCACATTTTTACTCTTTATAACTTCAGTTCAGCTTTCTAAATAACAGAAATCTGTAAAAGCTTCTGCTTTTCTTTCTCTTCATCCACTGGTTACACCCGAACTTATAGATCCGTTTCTTCATGTTCCCAGATGTATTTACTGAGTCTGCCAGTACCCAAGGCCACTTCCTAGGATATACTGAGTCTTGCTACGACAGGGTTTCTAAGGCTCTGGAGACACAGTGGCGAGTGGCACCAAGCTTTTGCTTGCCTGGAGCACACATTTCCATGTGGAGACAGAATAGTAAGTGTTTTGAAGGAAAGAAAACAAGCTAACGGGATGGAGTGTGAAGGGGGTCTCTTAGGGAGGTCATCTGAGCTGGGCCTTTTGTGGGAAGGAAAAGCTAGGCATAGGCATGTGGCGGGTGAGCGCTGCCTGGAGTACAGCGAGGTCCTGCATGACACTCTGCAGACGTCTCACAGATCAGGCCGCTCATCCTAACTTCTAAAGGGCTCTTGTCCTTTGTCTCCAACCACCTCCTTCCCAGGCCCATAGTCACTGCAGGTAAGGTGTGTCTGAACCCGAACTCGGCATTCCCTTACAGTTGCTTGCTATGCCTTGAATATAGCATGTCCCCATCAAGTCCCCTGCTGAGTGTGGCCCTGGGTGTGACAGCCTAGAGAAGCACTGGGATTTTTGAGAGGCTTTTGGAGTATGAGAGAGCTTCCCCCAGGAAGGAGCTGATGCTGGTTAGTAGGAGTTTGTGAGTTCGCACTTTCATGGGCAAATTAGTTACTGCAAGAGTAAGTTGCCTCCCGGGGAGCTTCCCTGCCTGTTCTCACCTTTTCTGCCATGAACTACAGCAGCACGGGGCACTCAACTGGGTCTGACGCCCGAGACTTCCAGGTTCTAGAACCATGAGCTAAAATAAAATTCTTTCTTTTATAGATTACCCAGTCTTGAGTATCACGTTGTAGCAATAGAAAGCAGACCAGTATGTTGGTTCTTAATTCTTTCCTGACTTCCCTACCTCTTCTGTTTCCACTCTAGCTAGAAAACTTAGAGAAACCTAACACATGCCACTGTCTTCCCTAATAATATTCAGAGTTAGCAAGAGTCCCTACTGTCCTTGATCCAGCACCCTGTTGCTAAGTTCTTTCCGATACAATTCAGCCCTGTCCCACAGGCAGGGAAGTAACTACCACTGACTACAAACTTCTAATACCCTGAGACCTTTGCCCACATGGCCACACTGTGTGAGGCTGTTCTTGATTGCTCTGTTTTTTAGATGAAGACATAGGGTTGACATAGTCTGATCTCTACTACAAGCCATAGTAGGCAATTTCTTATCTTTTGAAAGAACTGATATAAAAAAGAACACCCCTCTTAGCCTGACCCTTAAAGGCCTCATTCTTCCTTTTGAACAATCCACCTGTCCCTCCAAGAAGAATTCTCTGCACTTGTGAAATCCATTTTGCTTTTACACACTGCATTTTCTCATGCTGACCTCTGCTTATGCATCACTTTTCTCTACTTCACCTTTTCAAGTCTTGCCTAATCTTTTCTTTTTTAAAAAAGTATCTGTCTGTCTGTCTGTCTGTCTGTCTGTCTGTCTGTCTGTCTGTCTATGTAATGTCCAGGGTCTCGCTACACAGATCAGACTCATAGTGATCCTGCTGTCTCAGCTTCCCCAGTCCTGGGATTACAGGCATGAGCCACCACACCGTTTCAGTAGCTTGCACCATGTGTTTGGAGTTCCAGAGTTGGCACTGCCTGTGGTACCAGGGATCAAACCTGGGTCCTTGCGCTTGCCGGGCAGGTACGTAGACCACTGAGCTACCTCCACAGCTCTTGCCTAATCTTTTCTATTCAATGGTGTGTTCCTTATTTGCTTAGATCATAAACGCCCACATGACATTTTGTGATCAACCTTTTTGTGGCCTTTAATCACATTTTCTCAACACAATGTTGAGGTCTTCTCAGGCATATCTGTCTTACAGCAGAACATGGTGGTTAAAAGTCTAAATTTTAGAAACAGTGTCAGAATTTGAATCTCAAATATGTCTTGGAATTGTCCTGTGATTCCGAGGTTTCTTCACTATCTGTGGAGCTGAGCTGATGATCACAGTGCCCAGTGCCGAGCACTTACCTTGGTGGATGCACATAAGTGTGTAGCAAGCCTGGAGCTAGGAAACACTCAGTGAATGCTAATGGCCCAAGTTCGGTTCCTGGTACCATGATGTTTCCAAAATAATGTGGCGTCAGTGAATGTTCTTTTAATGTTGACCTAGCTAAATCATCAAATATGAGCATAATAATCATTTAGCTACCATTAAAGATAGAATGAGGTCCAATATTAAAAACAAGAATAGCGGGCCAGATCCTCCGCCTCTGTTATTTTGGGAAGGAGTGTGGCATCGGTATGGTGTTTGCGGCATCAAAATGAGCTTAGAGACTTTCTGTCAGTTGGTTTTTCCATCTGAAAAGTGGGCATGATAACATTATCTGCTTCAGAGAGTCCTTGGCAGATCAAATATGATAGAAGAAGACCTCACTTGGCTCTTGACAAATGCTTACTCTGGATGCTGTTATGTTTGGGGATTGCTCTGGCCCCACTTTAGTTCTCTGATGGAGCCACAGGAACCTTGAAGGAAAGGTCAAGACCAGGCTAGAAGGAAGTGAAGAGGAAGGAAAGACTAAGAACAGAGTCTGGAGATTTTGTAGGCTTCTGGAAGATTCTGAGCACACAAGGAAAGTGAGTGTAGGATCAGAAAAAGCCAAGGAGGCTTCCGGTGTCCCCCAGGGGCCTGGTGCCCAGTACGTCTTTGCTTGAAGACACAGGGTAGCGCTGGAGAGTGGCTTTATTTTCTATTTCAGCCTCTATTTAAATTCCCACATTCAACTGGCAAAGCAGCCCAGGTTCTGCCCCCAGAGCGCATAACTCTGTCTTGAGTCCACCTCCTTCCCACCCACCCTTCTGTCTCTCTCTCGGGCTCAAGCTCACCAATCACATTTCCTGTTCAGAGGAAGTCTTCAGAGGCCCCAACCACCTCCTTTGCAATGTGCTCTCATTCTACTCCTGCCAAACTAGCCTGATTGAAAGAGCTGCAGGCAAGCAGGAGCTGCATGAAAATATTCAAACTGCAGAGCCCTGCACCACATCCTCAGGCTGTTGGCAGCACCCAGCTGCCCCGTGTGCTGTCCCTGGGTTGTTGATGTACACACACTTGATCCCTGGCCCCGAGAAAGAAATCCAAATGAGCAAAGGATCAAGTTCTGGGAGCCATAATGTCCAAAAGGGTCCATGGAATACTGTGTGCCTACTCTGTTGTGTGCCTCCCTATCTGCCTCCTCCCATTTTATTTTATTAATTTTTTTTGTATTTGTTTTTAAGGGAAGGGTCCACAGGGTGTTCAGGGTCTCACAACTAGATCAGACTCATAGTGATCCACCGGTTTACAGCCTCCCAAGTGCTGGGATTACAGGTATGTGCCACCACACCCAGTCTTCTCCTCCCATTTTAGATAGCACTCTGAAAGGATAATATATAACCCTTTCTGAATCCAGGGAGGTTAAAAGGGAGGCAAGGCAACTTAATAATACTCAGCAGCTCCCAAGTGCTCTAAGTATTTTAAAACAGCATCAGTTCTCAGAGGCCTACTCTAAAGTCCCAAGCGACTTTAGGATTACCAGGCTGAGTTCCAAGTGTATGTGTAGATTTGGACTCACTACTTGGCACTCAGCTCTTGGAAACATATGTTAGGTTTCTCTCACTTATTTGATGCAGACCCATAGGCTGTCCCTGAATGATGTGAAGCACTCTGGTGGGAGGGATAAGGGTCTCAGGAGCCCTCCTGCCTTAATTTGGTTCTACTGCCAATGGGTGCTGTGGCCATGGAAATACTTTTAATCTCGGCTTCTTTCTATCTTGAAAACTCAGGAGTTGAATTAGATCTGTGGTCCCCCAATCTTAGTCCCACACTGGGGATTATAAACCCTTGGTGGGGGGTACATTTTTGCAAATGTTCATTCCAGCTTGTTAGTATTTTAAATCTGTATGTATATAGCAAATATATATGATTTGTAGGTACAATCAAATTTTGATTTTACAAAGGGGTCCTTACACTGATGTTGAAACATTAGGCAAAGCCTTCTCTAAGATTCTTGGTTGCCCTAACATTTATTCTTCCCTTTATTTAACACACACCCATGGAAGGTCTTCTTCTTATCAGGCACTGTGCAAAGTGGTCTGGAATCCTAGGGCAAAAGGTGGGATTTTAGCCCCACAGAGCAATGAACCCCAATGGGACAGCCACAGTCCATGTGGTACAGGGAGTAAACTCAGCAGAGACAGTAAATTTTTACATAGAAAAAAAAAAAAAACCTGGGGCTGGAGAGATGGCTCAGTAGAATAAGTGCTTGCCTGGCAAGCAGAAGGGCCTGAGTTCAATCCCCGGTTCTACCAAAAAAAAAAAAAAAAAAAAAAAACAACAGTTTTTACGTGGATAGAAGATGGACCCTTCTTCACTGTAAGACGTGGAGTCTGTCATAGCAATGTAAAGAAACATCAGCGATGCAGGATGTGAGTCCAGGCTCAGCCCAACGCCAGATCTTTTGACAGTAGATCAAAATTGCTGCGCAGAGGGGAGCGTGTTGTATAGTGAGAGAGCTGAAGTCGGAGGAAGGCCTTGAGGGAGGCGGAAAGCTTCTCTGCGTGGTGTCCGGAGTCATTTTTAGAATCATTTTAGGATAGGCACACAGCTCCGTGGTGACAAGGTCGTCCCAAGGAGAAGCAGGGCCAATGTCATGTCATATAATAAGCAAGGGAACCCCAGGCACACTGGGAACTGTCCGGCATGCTGCATGTTTCTTTATGGTACAGAGGGATTATGGGATGGGAGCAGGCTGAGGGGTGAGTGGAGGGGCAAGCCTGAGGCTCTCCCATCCTACTGTTCTTATACTGCCTGCTCTGGGATGCAGCAGACGTCCCTGGTCTCGGCTGGTTGGGACCAGAGGATATACCTTGTTCAGTTACACGGTGTTTGCCAGAATTTTCTTCCAGGCAATGCTTCATCCTGAAAGCTCCTCCACTCTCATCCTAAACTGCCATCTAAGCCTTCAGAGATCACACACTGCACTTCAGAGCAAAACAATTTCCTTTGCCCCAGGACATATATATTACAGGTGCAGCATTCATCTGCAGCCGTCAGTGTCCTGCGACCCTTCAGTGGTCAACCAAGGGCTTTCCTTTGTTGTCACCTTTTCTATGAAGTTAATTCTGGCTCAACTTGACTGGGTTGTGGGCTGCCCTGATTAGACTGGTCCTGTAATGTCTGTTGGGGCAGGAGGGTGAGCTAGCACCTGATTCAATGCACCCCGTGATGTAGCTGTCCCTCTCCAGGATGGTTGGGCTTCATCCTGTTCATGGTCTGGATAAAGCACAAGATGGAGGAAGGAGGAATTAGCCACATCCCCTTTTTCTGCCCAACTATTTGAGTGGGGGCATTTCATCTCTTCTGTGCCTTTAGACCAGGATTTACAGCACTGGCTACCTGGAGGTCAGCCCTTTTGACATAGACCAATTACACTAACAGTTTTCCTGGATCTCAGTTTACAGATGGAAGGTTATAGGATTTAACATTCCCAGTCTTATAAGTTAATTTCTCATAACAAACTATTGTGCTGGTTAATCTTCACTGTCATCTTGACTGGATTATCACATGCCTGAAGAGTTGATTGGATTGTGAGGCTCTTAACCTCATCAATGGGTTAACTCACCCATGAGTTCATAGCTAGGGACCATTTAGAGGAAAAGACTAATTGGAGGAGGTGTGGAGGCATGACCTTGGGGACCGTATCTAGTCCCTGGTTCCTCCCCCTCTGGTTCCTCCCTTGCCCTCTGCCTTCCAGATGCTAGGAGGTCATCAGCCTTCCTCCCTGAGGCCCTCCTGCCAGGATTCTGCCTTGGAGCCAGCTGGCCAGAGACTGAGGCCTCTGAAACTATGAGACCAAATAAACACCTCGTTTGAGCTGCAGGTGTCAGATACTTTGGGCCAGCCATGAAAAACTAAACAGTTCTCTCTCTCTCTCTCTCTCTCTCTCTCTCTCTCTCTCTCTCTCTCTCTCTCTCTCCCTCCCCCTTCCCTCTCCATTTCTCTGTCTCTATCTTTCTGTTTATCTTCATCTCCATGTCTCTCTGTCTCTACCAACTCTACCTCTACCTATCCTATCTATTCCATTGGTTCTGTTTCTTTGGAAAACCCTATGATATTGGCCAAAGGAGGAGTGCAGACTTAGCTCGCTTTTGTCTTCATACGTATTTTGGAATTGATGCATCTTAGTCTATATAGAATCTCTTTAACCTGCATAGACAGACCAAACATGTGCACACCTAGCCTTGTAAGAAAAGTCTTTCCTGAAAAGATAATGATGTACTTTCATGACCTAAAGGCTGAAAGGGGTCATTTTCTCACTAGAGCAGTTTTCTAGCATTTTATTGTTCCATGTGACTCTGGATTGGACTCTTAATTCCTTCTTAGTTCGGTTTCCTCATCTGTAAAATGGGAACTAACCTAAGTATTGTTACTATTGTAAATAACGATTATGTCATGGGACTCGTATGGGATAATAATTACAATCATTTCAATATTCTTGGCAGCAGGAGGCTTGCAGAAGGTGTGGCTGTAATCCAGCCTGTGCTCTGCTAACTGTACCTCATGCTCTGCAGAGGGGCTCCTTTGTCCAGATGCTACAAAGATGCTCAGTGGCTTGGCAGCAGCTTTGCTTGTAGAGATAAACTTACCCTAATCCACACATATTCCTTTGCTTTCTTTCTTGTGAGTGCAAATATTTCTTGAGAAATATTTGCAGAACACATACATTTAAAAAGCTTCTTTCTTTAGACTGAGGATGAACTGTCTGAGGCTTCTCATGCCTGTGTCTAATCTCTCTGGCTCTGTCAGTGTGGGAGGCACAATAACTCCAGGCCTCCAATACTATTGCAAGTGAGTCTTTCTAAATCCTGTGAATCTGCCACATCATGACTCCGTGCCACATATCCCTTAATGGTCACCTGAGTGCCTCTGACCTATAAAATTCTCTTGGTGCATCAGCTTCATTAGTGTGGCTGAATTCCTCTTTCCCTACCTCTGCTGAGCTAGGTTCCTAGTTCTTACCCCGCCTATTTCCCATAAGTCTCCTGCTATGTCCTGGAGGTGGGACTTCCTGTCATAGCCGGTTGCCTAGTTACTCGCGCCTTTTTACCGACGGAAGTCATTTCCCTATGCCTCCACTATATATACCCAGCACCTCCCCTGAATAAATGAGACTTGATCAGAATTCTGTCTTGTCTCCATTTCTCGCATCTCCTGTCCTTTGTCCCCTCCTCAATTCCTGGCTCCTCTCCCAGGTGACCTTCGTTGACTGACCTGCTGGTTCGGGACATGTTAGCAGGTGTGGCCAAAAAGTCCACAGTGGGAAGACCTTCTGCATTATCCGATGAGTGTCCCTCCGCTTTGTGCACTGGTGGTCGGAATGATGGGGCTTCTCAAGCGACATGCCAGGCATGGTGGCCATGTGCTTGCATCTGTGATGCTCACTCTGGAGAGACCCTGAGAGTGCAAGGCTAGCTTATTCAGCAAGTTCCCCATGCACTCAAATGAACTAAACATCCCCATGGTGTGTGGGATCTGCACTCGTCTTCACACGAGTGATTTCCAGTGTTATTCTGGAACAGAGAATAGCAACTAAACAGTGCTAGTTCGTCCACCTTGGTCAAGTTGGGCAAGGCAGCCTTTATTCCTGTCTTTCAAGAACAGGGTCCTAAAAGTTTTTGGGGTTTGGCTTTTCAGGAGTAAGGTCTTAAAAGGCTGATGGAGAAGCACAGAACACCGAGGAAAGCCCTGGAGCAAGGACAGAAGGGTGAGGCTCTCTCCTGGCTCTGTGTGGCTCCTGGTGACCTCAAGCACATCCACTGCATTCTACTTTGAGCAGAGCAGGGACCTTTGGCCCACAGCTCTTGGAGCACCAAGTGCTCTGGAGCCATAATGAACAAAAACCAATTTTTCCAGATAAATTGTTACATGTATTCCATGGCATATATTAAAAATAGAGTCCATGTGTAGAATGTTTGTGGGAATTCAGTCCTTATGTTTCCTAGTCATTTGGCATTGGCCCATCTGAACATTATTCTTTTGAAGGCTAGTCAATGTCCAAAGTGTCCTTTAAGCTTAGTTCTTTTTATATAATTATTCATTTAGTTATTCATGTATTTACTTACTTGGTGCAGACTCAGGAAGCTCTTTGCCAGGAATAAACACATTTGAATACCAGAATATTTAATATTTTTCTCTCAAACTCAATGCCTGCCAAGTCAGAGTTAGTTCTAATCCTCTTTTAAGGCAGGAGGTGTTCCCAACTCATGCCTTTCTAATGACAAGCTGAAGCATGAACGGTACACCCAAGGTCATTTGAGTGAGTGTTCTTATTTTACTACTACAATGGTATAAGGATTTTGGAATAGGGTAGGTGGAAATTGGTATTATTATAGTTGTTACGCTTGAAAGTAGAGATTGATGAAATTTGCTCTTTTTCTCTCTTATGAAAGGCTCTTTCAGTTTGATACTACATTTAAAAATGTGTTTGATAACTGAATAATTGCCACTAAGAAAGGGATGTCCATGGTGCTGGTCCAGTGGGGATTAGGGGCATGAGGAAAGCTTGCGGAGTCTACCAATTAAGAGATCTTTAGCAAAAAGGAATAGAACTGGAGATACAAAGAGTGAATGCTGACCTCATGGTGATTACAGAATAAGTTGTGTTTGAGGAGGAAGGACTGTAATAGCCTTTGGTGTTCATAAAATTGTTCTTTTAAATGTCAAAGCTATAGTTACAGAAACAAACCTTTTCATCTCAGTGAAGTTTAATAAGAAGTGAGTTCAGCTCTCTCTCTGTTCTCAACTTGGAAATGCTCTCTGATGGACTGCCATTCTGGAAGAACAAGCCCCAGGGATCCAGACTTTCTGTAGATCATGGTAATACAAAGTGTTTCAGATATGCTAGCAGTGTTTAGTAACCCAAGATCTTCTAAGAAATTCAGGGTTCCGAGGCCCCTGGGCCTACTGAGCCAAACCCTGAATTTCAACAAAGGTTCTGAGTAATTTATAAGAACACTAAAGTTTGAGAAATGGTGTTCTAGAAGGGGGGGGGTGTCAGTAAATATTTTCTGCAAAGGACAGACAGTTTATGTCTTTTAAGATTAAGAAAATCTTCGTTACAACCACTCAACTTTGCCTTTAAATACAAAAGCAGCTATAGATAATCTGTAAACAGGCCCAGGAATGTTTTAATAGATGCTGTTTACAAAGCTAGGTGGAGACAGCTGGATTTCGCCTTGGGTCTAAGAATTACAGGTATGTGTTGTCAATGCAAAAAGCAGAACATCAAATCTTTCACCTTTTATCCTCCTCTGCCATTCATATACTTGCCTTTGGACATTTCCATTCTCCTACCTAAATATCTCCTCTTTCTCTTGATTCCAAGACTCTTCATTGCCTGAGAAACCCACATGACACCTCTTCTTTGAAGGATTCCTCTCCTAGACATCTTCAGAATTAGTCCTTAACATGGACATCTGACATAGACATTGTACTTACCTGTGTGGACTCTTTCCTCTTCCACCAACTTCTGAGCTGTTGAAACACTTTATAATAAGCTTATTTGTTTACTTGTTTTTCTTCCCCACTAACACCTTCTCCTGAGAGTAAACACTGGTTTTTCTTTACCTTTGCCTATCTTATTTAAGCTGGTGTCATCTTAACAAACAGGTTGGAAATTGAGGGGGAAAATGGACCAAGAAAAGCACCACAACCATGAGTAAAGGCTATGCCAGACACTGACAGTGCAGCGATCTGGCCTCTGTCCCCTTGAGGAGATTGTATTCAAACACAAGGTGCCTAAAAGAGAATGAGAGTATTGGAGAACTTCAGGGACAGTCTGAGGACATAAGGAAAAGTGTTGACCTACAGAAGCCAAGCAGCTAAACAAACCAGGCTCATAATTCGTTACTATATAATAGGGGATTCTCCTTATCTGGGATCAAGATTCTTGTGTTGGAGATTCCATTACAGTCTTCCCCATTTTGACATACATGGAAAGTCTAGTAATGAAGTCATTGTTCAATGCACATGAAATGAGAGAGAAAAGTGAAAATGCAAGTGTTTGTGTGTGTGATATTCCTTTATTAAGCTTTATATTATAGAGATGCCTGAACATTAAGAGGAGATAATAGTATTACAGCCTGCCATGTTCCCATCAGACATTTTAAGCAATATTTTCAAGCTCCTTTTACTCTTCTACTTTTAACTTAGGATATTTAAAAAGGAACGAAAGACCCCATGTCATATATTAATAGTAAGTACCACAACATGTACCATTAGCAGAAGAAAAATTTGATTCTAGCATAGCTGAGATACTCATGTATTTCCTGACTCCAGCTAATGACAATATTTAGAATCAATGAAAGCTCATCACCATGAGCACCCTTAGAATCTGGATTGTGGTGTCTAACTATCACTTTTCATGAAAAGGCATGTGGGCTCCCCCCAGAGATGGCAAGTTACAGATGTAGGAGGGGAATATCCAAAACAATGCACAAGTACACTGGTGGACCCCAAAGCTAGAAAACTATCAGAAATTACTCCTGTTATTTAAAAAACACAGGAGGTAACTTAAAGGGGCTCCTACTAGCCAAAGGTGGCATAATTTAAGGAAAAGAATAATGATGAAAGTGACTGATGGATAAAACACATGAGGTATTTAAAAATCCTTCTGTTCATAGTGGCACAAAAACTCACTTGTCGCCACCCCATTATTCTCAAAATTGGTAAACAAAAGGAAAAAAATCAGCCACATATTTTATCTTTTTGGCATACAAACTATTTCAGGGTAACCAAATATTGAGGGAGGATTATTGCTCCCAGCCAGTAAAATGCAGGAGAAATGCCAAACCTATAAATTAATCCGAGTCAACCTTTAATAAAATAGCAAATCTAGGTATCAGCCATCAGTGTGTGTTACAATATTCAGATGAAAGACTAGTAAAGCTCTAAAGAATAGATGGACAGACTAACAATCTCTAAACTCATTCATCAATCAATATCACTAAAATGGGACAAGCAAGTATTTGTGCACCCTTCGAATATTCTTAGTAAGGAATTGAACCTGAATCTAGTCAAGCCAGCACATAGGAGTATGGGGTGGGGGGAAGGAACATGCAAGGTGACAGGCAGATGACACTGTAGATGAAATGAGCTGAACAGAGAATGTGGGAAAGCCTGCAGATGAGATTACCAGATTACTTCCACAATACATGGCAGGATTAAAGGGGAACACTACTCTTTAAAATATTTACACAATTATTACTTTTCAACTTAAAAAGACTTACAAATCAAAAGCAGTATAAAAATATTTTGGACCCTGGTAGAATAAGCCAGCTGTAAAACACTGCTTGTGAGATCATTTACTTCAACCAAGTGAAGGGTTATGAGTCCCTTTGGGACATGTAAACAGTGGGTGACCCTGTGGATGACCTGCACCCTCATGTCCTGAGGTCTAGTAGCTCACAGTGCTGCATGAATATGAAAAAATTCTTTCCATTTGTGGCCCTTCATTGAATCTGGTAGTTTATTATTGGCTACAAGTCTTTCTTCTGTGTTAGCTCTTAATTTCCTTAGTTGCTAGCATATACCTTTGATTTGTTCCTAGGTGGTCGGGCTAGAGTCTTTCTGTAATGTTTCAGCTACTTTGACTGAAAATTGCTTAGTTCATCTCTACCCAATTTTACACTCACTCATCCTAGAAGATTACTGTGGTGTCATGCTTAAGATGTTAATTTTATGTTCTGGGCGTTATGAGTAACTAATTTCTCTTGTGCACCGATTTCCTGCACACTGGTGTTCAGAGTAAGCTGATTGTTGACTGAAAATGAAAACAACATATTTTGGGGCCACAGGGGAAAGTGATTGATGATACAGAGTGTGCCTAAGGAGAGTCACATGGAGAGAAAACATTCTCTCAGGCTTTCACAGAGAGCAAATTGGTCAAGCAATGGCCATGATTTATCCACATGGCTGACACTGACAAAGGTTCTACAATCTGAGGTACAGGATCTCAGGATAAATCCTGAGGGGATTTCACTGACCTTATCAGATCCAAAAGCTACAATTCTTGTTACATAGGTCTTGCTCTTCCTTGGTCTTAACCATCCAGCAGAAAAGTATGAAAATGAAGTATAAAAAGTAAAACCATATTAATATGATGAGCTGTAAAAAGCTTAAGTCAACAACTTTGGACATTGACAGTCTTATGGGAAACCCACTACTGTTATGGACTATTGGACTATATTGGGATATTTTACTGAATTCATGCACCTACAGTATTTAAATAACAATGGAATGCCCTTCTCTGACAAAACTAACCAAAAAAGGGGGATACAAATGAACAACCATTTGATATCTGTATACTCAAAATAGTTAGGATAGATATACAGCTCTATTCTCTTAATTCAATGACTAGAGAGATTCGTTATAATAGTGTTTGAGACAGGATATCAGGTCTGCATCTTGTACAATGCATAACCACTAAGACAACAATATGCAATGTATTAATTATTGAAAATGTACTAGTAATCGGTTGTGAAACTGTCTCATTGCTATTTGTTTCTCAATAAAAATATTTTAAAAAAACAAAAAAATTAAATTAGAAAAAAAATGAAAACAACAATAAAAAAAGAACAAAACAAGCCACTTCGGTAAAGCCCTTTCAGAAACGGATCAAAGTCAGCTCTTGCCAGTCCAAGGACTCCTGTCCCGTAATGAATGTACACAGTTGCTTATGCTTAGGGTGAGACAAAACCAGCGAGCTAACTCAGCGGACTAAGCACCTGCTTAGGCAAGCGCAGGGACTAGGGTTCGATCCCCAGCAACACATGCTGCGCTGGCCCTGGGGCAACTGAGAACGGGCATGGTGGCACGCGTCTGCAATCCCAGCACTGGAGAAGCTGAAAACAGGAGGATCACTATGAGTCCGAGCTGTGTAGTGAGACCCTGCATGAAATACATAAGAAAGAAGGAGGGGCTTACGAGGCTGTCACGGCCTCTGAAGGGGAAGGAACTTAATGAACTTCAGTGTGCAGAGGAGGGGAGGAACGTGCACATGCGCGCACACACACCCACCATCTAGGATTCACCTGTGGTGGACTCTGAACTAAACCTCCAGGCAATCAGCCTCCAGTGTGTCCTCTGGTGATCATAATTTTAAACTTTCCACAGGCTGATATTTTCTAATAAAAATCATTCTACCAAATCTGTCTCCAAAGGGGGAGTTGATAAATCCTCCTTGATGAAACATGTAATCATGCATTAATGAATCTTCCATTTAGAAGAATTGAATTAGGTTACACAGCAACAGCTTGAAAAAAGAGGAAATGATTACAGAAAGAAAAGAAAAGTATCCCAAACAGGATGCACATTTCAGAGTGAATAATCATTGCTTGGAACGAGCATATCAAAGAACGTCTTTGACGTGACAGAACAGCGTGCTATTACACCTACATACATTACTGTATTCTCTAACATCTTATTGAAGAAAATGCGCATGCCTTCCTGAGCCAGTTAATGGTGCTGCCCGTGCAAGGGAGGCCCTGTTTTCTTACTGTGTCCTTACTCAGCTACTGTGATCATTCAGCTAGCTAATTTGCTTCCCGCTTCCATTCCATCCAACAAAATGTACCCACGACCTGTGACAATCGCTGTGTCAGCTTCCACTGAGCACAGCAGACTCTACTACAAGGCCTTAGAAAGCCATGCTTAGCAACTTTACAGCCCCAGCACTGAGGACAAAGTCTGATGCAGAGGAGGAGCTGAAGGACCATTTGTTAAATGGGTCTGAGGTATTGCATCCAAGTTTACTGACTGCAATCTTGTGTATGTATGGGAGAAAGATATACATAGAGGCATTTAATGCTAAGCTAGAATATGCCAAGTTTTCAAAATAAGGAAAATAGAAAGAGCCACAGGCTGGGAAGATACAAGGAGAAATTCTGATCCAATGAATCTTGGGCAGGTGATAGGTTTTCAAGAACAATGTTCAGGAAATTTAGGCATAGTAAACATGACTGACAAAAGCACTATGGTTGGCAGGGGGAAAGGTCTGAGTTTGCTATGACTGAGGAGCCCAATTTCATGGGACTTCTGGGGCTTAGGGCTGGACTATTAGGTGGAAGAGCAGGGGCTGAGAGATAAGGGTGGACTACGAGGAAGAGGTGGGAAGGGCTGAGGAAGAGCTGGACTATCAGATGGAGGATACAGGTGGTGGAGTCTAGGATGCACCATCTGGTGAAGGGTGTGTGTGTGTGTGTGTGTGTGTGTGTGAGTGAAACCATCAGGTAGATAGACAGGCAGGCAGAAAATGGGAGAGAGACAGAGAGACTAAATTCTTACAAAGGTGATGTGGTGGGAGATAGCACTGGGCTACTAGATAGAGGCAGCTGATGGAGGAACCTGAGCTTTGTACTAGAGTTGTTCCTTGTTCTGTGTGCCTTGAGGAACTGCTGTCAGCTTCAGGAACACATCAGCAACCTCTCTCTGTCTCTGTCTGTCTGTCTGTCTGTCTGTCTGTCTGTCTGTCTGTCTCTCTGTCTGTCTGTCTCTCTCTGTCTCTCTGTCTCTGTCTCTCTCTGTCTCTCTGTCTGTCTGTCTCTCTCTGTCTCTCTGTCTCTGTCTCTCTCTGTCTCTCTGTCTCTCTGTCTGTCTGTCTGTCTGTCTCTCTCTCTCTCTCTCTCTCTCTCTCTCTCTCTCACTCTCTCTCTCTCCAGGGTCATTAAACCTGTAGCACATTCACACCCCTGAGGTGCTTGTGGATGGGAAGGAGGACGTGGGCTGTAGCTAGCAATGCAGGGAAGCAGGTGGGTGTGAGAAAAGTGGATTGGAACCACTGGAGGACAGGATTCTCAAGGCCTGAAATTGAACACTTAGAAGATTCAGGCTACTTTCACCTATCTAGGATTCTACAAATGGCATTTACAGACAGAATCCAGGTTTCTCTACCTTCCTAACACTTGGTAAAGAGTCTACAAGAAGATATTAATCTGTTGGCAGCCTAAATGAATAGAATGTCTGCTCAGGGTCTAAATCCTGGGTATGTTTTAAATGGTCCTAAACTGTTGCTAAACTCTTTCCATGGTCCTTTGGGAAAAAGCCAGAGCACATGTCTTTTGCTATTTGGGGGGTTGAAGAAAGAATTCGGCAACTCTCTTCTCTTTCCCCTCCCTCACCCTCCATGTTTCTCAGTTTCTCTCTTGCTTTGTGCTGCTGTCCAGGGCTGCTGTCTTCTGCTCTGCTGCTGTTTGGATGACAACTGAGAAGTTCTTGATCCACACACTGGTGAACTGGGGACTGTTCCTCGCCTCTTGCCTGCTTCACACGGCCTCTCCCCTTCCCTACTGAGCCTGGCATGTCCAGAACATGTCTTCTCATATCAAGTGCATTTTAGAGTCTGGGTTCTGATATCAGCATGAGAAAGAAAGAAAAAGAAGGTTACTGTTCGTCTTGGAATTTTAGAAATGTGGGAGTATCGAGCTGTCCTCTTGTTCTCTGGTCAGCACATGAATTAAAGGTCTTTCCCACCAAAGAGGTCACAGATGGAAACACGAATTGCTGTGGATGTGTGGCAGGCCTTGGTGTTGACCACAGAGTGGCACAAACTTCTGCGACTATGTGGAGCATGGACTAGTTCCTCCCTCTCTCTGGTCTTTCATTCTCTAATAATCTAATTGAATGAAGCCCCACAAAAGGGAAAGAAAAATAGCACAACCAACTTCGAGATCCATCTTTTTGCCTTTCAATCTGGGTCATCATGACTCCAAAGTTCTTTATGGTTTCATATTAATTTTCCACTGAGGATGACAATAAATGTACACATTTATTCCAGGCATTGAGTTAGGCTTATGATAAGGGTTTGGGCTTCTCTAGCAAGATTTTCAGAGTAAAAACTCTAACTCTTCCATTTATTAGTGTTTTTTTTTTTCTTTTCTTTTTTTTTTGTACCGGGAATTGAACTCAGGACCCTGCACTTGCCAGGAAAGCACTTACTCTACTGAGCTATCTCCCCAGCCCCCCATTAGTGTTTTGTTGAGAACTGAGTTAATTAATGTTTGTGGCAGGCCAGTTGCCTTCTTGGTGCCTTAGTTTCCTCATAGATGGAAATCAGCTAATAAGTGAGCAGGAATCATTATGTTTCCTAATGAATTTGTCCATTTAAGAGCTTAGAAGAGAGAGTGGCAAGTAGGAAATCACTTTCATTCATGACCTGATTTGATCCATGAAGGGGAAGTGAGGGCAAGAAAAGAAGTAAAATGAACCTGGATGTGTATGCACTTGTACCAGTTCCCATAATGAACAATCACTCTGCCTTGCAAACCAATACTAATCAAATTTTTAAAAACTAACTACACAGAAGAAACTAGTTATGTAGGTGTTGCCATTCCCAGCTTGCAATGAGCTCAGGGAGGTTTAGTTGTCCTCTGTCTCCTTGGAATATGTGCCACAGAAACCCCAGGAAGTATGAGATGCCACGCTTGCTACCATGGCTAGAGCATCAGGGCTGGGAATGACAGGGATTTTGGTCTCTATCTCAGACCTGAAGAGACCATGGGAACATCAGAATGAATGGCCAGGCTAGCGGCCAGAAATGATACCTTTGTCTAAGCCTGTGACCACACCTCTTTGGTTGGAGGCCTGAGAATCAGTTTAACGGCCTTTCAAATTGTACCAACAATAATGGCGATTGGGCCCAGGACAAACCAAGAATTCTCTTTGGGGTTTTCCTCTCAGTTCACCTGTAATAGCTGGTTGTTGAACGAGAATGCCCACCTTTAAATTCTGTGCTTTCCTAAGTTAGTATGTCCCTAAATCAGGTTCACTTTCTCCTGGTTTATCTGGTGATTCTACCTGGATACCCAACTGTTCCCATGAAGCTCAGCCTTCCTGCCCATGGTAGAGGAAATTATGTTCCTCTCTCTCTCTCTCTCTCTCTCTCTCTCTCTCTCTCTCTCTCACTTTTTCTCTGCTCATCTCTAAATTTATGTTTCTCGATTTCTTTTTTTTAGATGTCTCTGTCTCTTTCCTCACTATTTCTAAGCCATTAGCTGAGTTTAAAATGGAACAACTACAACAGGCAATTGTGAATTGTGAGGGGAGGGCATGGAGGAGAAAGAAAAGCATTTGCAAAACTGGGCCTGTCGCCCAGTGACACAGAAGGGACCGTGTATTTCCTTTGAAAGTTGTGTTGCAGTTCAACAGCCACGAGAAGCAAAAGCCTCTGTTAGCGCCTACGTGCCAACCTGCTGGAAACACCTCCCATCTATTGTTGAGTTTTTATTTATTTATTTATTTTTGTTATCAAACAGAGTCTTTTAGCAAGGCAACTTGCATGGAGCAAGTTTTATTTGCAGAGGGAAGTTAGGCACCCTAAGAGGCTCCTTAACCTTTGTGAGGAGAAAAGGTACCTTTTTAATATGCCTTCTCCATACCCCATCTCCGCCTGCAGAAACGCGGAATGCATGGGAGGAAGGAAGCGTGAGCAGGTTGAATTTTTCAGGCACCAGTTCTTTCTGACAGAAAGAACAGCAGCGCTGAGCAGCAGGGGGAGAATTCTGGAAACTTTTCCATTGTCTTTTTAGGGGGAAGGCCACAGAGCTGCGGCAACCTGTCCTCCACGGAGGATGTGGGCGGCAAGGCGTAGAGAGAGGGAGAAGTTAAAGTAAACCATAAGTGAAATCAAAACGCACCCCAAATATTTTTCTCTCAGCCCTTGCCTTTACCGGGAGAAGCCCAGGACTAGGCCGGATACAATCTGCGCACTTCTGTGCCGTTTGGTGTGAGGGAAGGAAGCGCAAATCTCCAGGATGCCACCGCAAGCATCATCGGCGTGAATCCCTTGGGCACCTCCGAAGGATAAACTCGTCGGCGGTATTGTTCATCACGGTTCCTCCCCAAACTGTTGTTGGAACTGAAATTTTCCTAGCACCGTGCCAAGCCACAGATGATATAAAACATAATTTGAAAGCGTTGGGAATCTTCTTTTAGTGTCATTCCCCCCTCCCCCCGCCAGGAGAAAGACAATACCCAAGAGGCTGCTGTGACATTCCTATAGAGGAAGGTGGTGCCTTCCTCAGGGTCGATAGAGCGGACTCAAGGGCGACTGGCAGAGGGCAGGACAAAGGACCGAAGCGTGCGGTCGCACTGAATTTCATTTTTGGAACTTTTCATTCTTCTTTGGGAAAAAGAGAACCATATGTTTTTAGAGCTAGAAGAAAACAACGCCAAACTCTCGAAGTCCAAAGCACGTCTCTCCAGAAGCCACAAAGATGAGGGACCGTTGTAGGGGTGGTGTAACCGGCTGTCTAGAAGCAGGCCCGTCCCGGAAATTCAGGAAGTACAGACCTATAGTTGTGCAGCTTTGTGATGTACGACACTTGAATGGCGTTACTAAACAGAGGTTGAAAGTTTTCACAAGCGCCCTTTGCTGCAGTTTTATACAACTAAGCAACTAGTGCGCTGCTGTCTATAGGAACCGTGGATGCAGTGGGCCCAAAGAGAATAATACAAGCAAGGAACTAAAGAATAAAAGACTGAGATAGGAGGGATTGTCTAACCACGTACATGGGATCTCAGCAAAATCCTCCTACTGGAATCGAGGCAGAAGGCAGCAGCTTGTCCATATTTATTACATCAGTTGGTCAGTACTGAAGGACATTTTTCCCATGGCAGCATTATTATCAAAGGGCACTGCCAGTTTGAAGTAGCAGCAATGTTCCTATCTGTAACCACTGTCCTCTGTTTTTCACTGTACCCTGAAGTCACCTGCAAGCTTTCCTTGTCTAGGGCGACCAAGTATCTGGTTTTCCTTCGGACTAAGGGATTTCCGGGGATGGGAGACTTTAAGCTTCAAAAGCTAAGGAAAATGGAAGACCGGTTACCTGTCTTCTTCCTCTAGTCCCTTGCCCTCATTTCTGGCTCTTGGTGAATACTACTTAACTACTGGTGGCACTAATCCACCAAACTCAGCTGTGCAGAGAGATGAAAAGCAATCAGTGACACAGAGAAGAAAAATCCAGGGAAGCAAATGAAATTGATGATAAACATATCAGGCTGTGTGAAGCATCTGTGAAATCCTCTAAGCTAATGAACGACCCACCATGGAAACCAAGACCTGTGTGCTCACCTGTGGAAATCTGCGTGTCTATCTCATGGTTATTTCATCTGTTCTTGTTCAAAAGGACCAATTAACTGAAATAACTACTTGTTAGTATTTAAGACTCAGTTTTGGAGGGTTGATTTTGCTCTTAATTATGTGGAATTTGCAAAGTCCACTAACCTTTCTAATCAGTACCATGAGCTCCAAGTGGAAATATGGTAGAAAACGGAAATTCTCAGGCCCAGCGCAGCACAAGTGAAACAGAGACCCACACATCCTTCAGGAGAGGGTTTCTACCAACCCCTGCATTTCCTTAGGACTATGGGATTTCTAGGGATGGGGGACTTTAAGTTTTAAAAACTTAGGAAAAACAGAAGATTGGTCACCTGTCTCCTTCCTCGTCTTCCCCTGTGCTCATTTCCGCAGCAAAAGTCTGAGAACCTAATGATTAGTAGACTCAGGTGTTGTCTGACTTACCTGTGATTGATACTCAATGGATTATGAAGATCTCACAAATTCAGGTATTTATATCACCAGTCTAGACCAGGCAAGGCAACCTAGGCAGTTGGATCCCTCCATCAAGAATATTTTACATGGTACCAAACTCACGATCTTAGCATCTGTGCAGGAAATTCAAATGATGGTGGCCTCTCCTGCTCTCCACTTGTCCTTCCTACCAGCTAATGTCACAAGTCATGATGAGGTCACAAAGTGGGATCTGCTTGATAGAATCAGTATCCTTCTAGAGCTCACTCTTACTCCATCTTATGAAGACATACAGAGAAGGCAGCAGTCTGAAAACTAGGGGAAAAACTTTCAGAAGGACCAGTACCTTGATCTTGGCCTTCCAGCCTCCAGAACTGCAAAATAAATGTCTCTTGTCTGAGCTACCAGCCTGTGGTGTTTTGTTATAGCAGCCTGGACTAACCCATGCAGTAGAGCTTCCAACTTCATAGCTTTCGCACCTATTTCACATGTTAGTAAATGATGCTGGCAATGATAAAGCTTTGTAGCTTTCCTACTTCCCTGTTTCCCTCCCCACTTTTTCCAGCCTCTAGTAATCATCGTTCTATGTTCTGGTGTATTGTTTACCTTCCATATTCAAGATGGCACTGATGTCTTGAGAGGAAGTTCCCATGAAGGAAGTCAGAAGATGAAAAGGCAAGTGGCCTGTGCTCCACCAGCCCAGATCTCATTTAGACTACACTGGTGCTATTGAATCCATAAAAACAATAATGCCAACTCCATAGTCTTTCATAGACTAGGATATTCTATGTGTGAGTCTCAAGTTGAGATGGGCCTTTTAGCTGTGCATTATGGTGAAATAGTGAATTGACAAGTGGCGGCAACAAAGCTGAGCAAACACCCCTTTGCCAATAACTGCTTTTCCCTGCATTCCTCCTGCTGCTGTTGCAGGGATGGATGTGCTGACCTAGGGCAGGGGTTTGTCTGCAAGCAAAGGAGAGCTGTACTTATGTAACTGCCGATCAGCCTCCTTATCTGAGGGTGAAAGTGGGTTCTGAGAGTTGCAATGATGTGCTCAAGGACACAGGTGGTAAGGGGCAGTTCTAGAGTAGACTCTGTGTTTTCCAAACCAGCAGTCTCTGTTCTGTCCACCACAGCTTGGTTGTTTCAGCTGCATAGGGGGTTCCTTGGCCACTTCCAGACCCTTCTTTGTAGAATCTGGCACAGAGTCATTGATATTCTGAGTTGTTCTACTTGATTGGCAACAGAAGGTGCACAGAGATGTTGTTCTTGGTTCAGTAGTCCAGAAACATCAGACAAGAGGTGACCTGTTCCACTCCCTTCTGTCCTGGTCTTAGACCCTGCTGGCTGCCAGAGGCACAGTGCATGGTGATTGCATGGTGTGCATTAATAAAGCAGAAATGTTGATGTAAATCCTATTGGGCTCCCAACACCCTGGTGGGTGATAATTTACCCCTGGCTGCTCTCCTCCATTCTCAGGCTTGAATTAGAGCTGTGGCTCTCAAGAGTAAGCACTAGTGTGGCAAGAAGCATCCTTCTGTGTATGACTTTGCTGACCTTGAGAAGGAAAGCAAAGGTGTGCTTCCTCCTTCTGTATGGTCTCTCATGTCTCGTGGTCTTCAGTGACCCCAGCTATGAGAACTCAGCAGGATACTCTATGCTCAGAGCCATGCATTTCTGGCTCCAGATCTCCACAGGATTTGCCAGCATTAGCCAGGTGTGCAACCCAGACTGAATTTAGCAGTGCCCTCGTTGCTAGAGCTCAGTAGTGGCATTCCCATCTGGAATGCTGCTTTAGTTGCTTGCCTGTGGCTGAAACACAAATCTTAACACTCTCACCTTGAAGGAGGAAATGTTTCTTGAGACTCATGTCACAGGCCCTGGCCGGCTGGCTACAAGGCCCCAGAAGCACGGTGGGAGGACTGAGGGGAAGAATGCTGCTCATGTTACGGTGGCCAGGAAGCGAGAGAAGGGAGTGCACGGAGAGGAAATCTACCCTTCTGCTTCCTGGCCCCAGTGACCCATCTCTTCAGATTAGAACAGACCTCTTCACAGCAAGTCAGCTACTTTCCAAAAGGTACCAAGACAGTCATGTAGGAGGAATAAGTTCTAGTGTTGACAGCACCATGGGAGATGGTAGCTCACAATAAGTTATTAAATATTTATGAATAGCTACAAGGAAGAGATTGAAGGCTCTATACAAAGTAATGATAAAGGCAAGGAAATGCTAATCACCCTGAGTTGATCAGCGTATATCATACATAAACCCTGACAGATCATCCTGTATCCCGTAAACATGGGAAATGGCTATGTCGTGGCTGCAAAGCTATAGCACGCATGCCACCTCGTGCTGTCTGTTATCACTGACAGCTCCGAAAGGTTCACCATCACTGCTACATGTTAACCAAACATTCTGAAAGTAGTTTAAGGAGGCAAAATGCTCACTACCCTGGTCTGACCACATGTCACACATTGACTTACCATACCATATTCCATACGTACCTACAATTAAAATTCTATATGATGAAGAAATCAGTCATGGTAAGTGTCTAACAAAGTCCCTTCACAATATATTCACTGACTTTTCTTAAATTCCTATACAACCAAAATATTTACATTTTAGAAAAGCATTCTTTTCTGAGGAAATGATATACAGCCAACAACACATCAAAAGGATGTATTTGTGCAAGAAAGGCAGGGACAATGATGCCCTATCTTTGGGCCACACCTCTGGGGACATTTTTAGGGTGATCTAAAACTATAAATCTACTCTATAATGTTTTGCTTTCCTAACAAAGTTAGCAGAGTTTGTGTCACTCACCAGCAACTCACCCTGTAATTGTCAAGCAATCCTTATGTCATAACCTTGCAAGATAGTTAACTTAAAATATTTTTAACTTAATTCAAATAAGAACATTTATAAAACTTAATGGAGAATTTCGCATGCATTTGGAATTGACATCCGCTGTCCTTATATGCATGTCCTAATTCATGCCGACTAATGATGGAGAACACAGTGGTTACAGGGAAGGGTATAATGAAATGATCAGTGAGGTGCCATCCACAACCATAATGAGATCCTGATCAGCAAGACACTTGGGTGGTAGCCTGGCTCTCAGCCCTGCTCTCTGACACTGAATTTTGTGACCATAATTCTTGAGTTGTATTTCCTGTTGTGAAAAAAAAACCAACCAAACAAAACACCTTAGAATGATATTGTCTCTCATTGCCTGTGTACTTTTGCCTACATAAAAGCTATCATTTTATCAGATGTAGATATCATTTGACATAAGATTAAGAGAATTCATGAAATATAGTTGAAATATATAATCCATGGCAAGGACTCAACAATAAGTATAAGAAGGAAAAGTTATAAATTACTACACAAACACAGTGTAGTTATGGTATGTATTATATCTATCTATCTGTCCACCTAGCTATCGGTAGATATTTCTGAGGAAATGATATATCTGCAGAAGATATAGATATAGATAGATAGATAGATGACAGATTTAGTAACTATTTACTGATGCACAACAGGATTGATACAACTCTTTCAAGGTTATATATAACTTTATGAATATATATATATATATATATATATATATATTATACAAAAAAGTTTGTGTAGGGGTAATAAACATTCAGAAATTTGTGGTAATAGTGTCTAAAACTAGCCATTACTTTGATGAGCTTTTCCTTGTTGCTGACAGAAGTCTTTGTTTCATTAAAGTTCTTCCAGATATATTTTTATTTCATGAGAATTGCACATTTAGTGTCTAACTGCTAAGATTTGGTTCTTTTAGTGGTCGCTTTCCAGGACCAAACACCTGACACTCACACAACAAGGAGGTGGGGTTTACTTTGGCTCATGGTGTGAGAGGGTTCAGTCCAAGGTCAGCTGGCTCCAAGGCAGGAGCGTGGTGGAAGAGCATCCTGGAGCAAAGCTTCTCAGTTTGTGGCAGGCAGGAGACAGAGCACAGGGAAGTCACAACAGAGAGTTAAGGGACAGGGACCAGATATAGTCACTGTGGTCACATCTCCACAACCCATGAAGACACACCCAGAAGTATGCTTCATTAATCCTTTAGATGTCCCTTAATCTAGTCAAGCTGACAATCAACATTTAATGGTTACAAATCTTGAGTATTTCCCAAAGATCTCGGTAGTAGAGATTTGCTCTTAAGTTAGTTGCTATTGGAAAGTGATAGAACGTTTAAGTGGTAGGGCTTAGAGTGAGGTCTTTGGGTCATGGCAAGAATGTCCTGCATAGATATAGATAAAGATATAGACAGATAGATGACAGATTTCTTACATTTTTTCTCCCTGGTTCACCATGTGTCCTTGCCTTTGTCCTCTGGTGTTCCCATTGGAGGCCTTAAAGCAGTAGGCTTGCTTAATCAAGGACTACAAGCTCTAAAACTGTGGGATAAAATAAAATTTTTCTCTGTGTAAGTTAATTGTCTCAGTTATTTTGCAGCAGTAATGGCAAGTTAATTAACACACAAACATCAAAGACTTTGGAATAAGACCATCAGATTTAAATAGTGGCTGTGAATATTCTTAGTTGTACGGCCTCAACAACCTATTAAAATTTTCTAAGCTTCAGTTTCCTTCCTTTTGATAGTTGCATGATAATATTTACATCTTCACACTGAAGAAGGACTCCATAAAAGAAAGCTATA
>NW_004524599.1:5863933-5865672 GCF_000260255.1 Octodon degus
GAGCAGAATACATTTATTGGGGGAAAAGAAAGCTTCTGTCCAAGAGAGGGACAGAAGGGGGCACTCTGAGCGGGTGATCCCTGGGAAGCTGTTTCTTCCAGGGACTTTTATAGTGTAAAACCACTTGGTGAGGTGGGTCTAAGGTGTGATATTCCTGCTTTCAGCCTCCCAAGCTCTGGGATTATAGGAGCGCACCACCAGGCCCAGTCTCAATCACCATTTTAGCACATCTCAGGGGTAGGACTGGCATGGCGTGTGGTGCTGGGGGTCAAACCCCAGTGCCTGTGCTGTGCCTAAGCAGGTGCTGTAGTTCACTGAGCTATCTGACTGGCCATTGTCCTTGCTCTAATGTTTATCAAAGCAATGAATTCTCATCTAACTGTAATGTCTAAGCAAGAAAGAGCTACTAGAAAAAATAAACATGAACAACCTTGTCAACAAAATGAGCATTTGATTGATGACACACAGAGAGCTCCTTTTTCAGAATAGGAAATTGTTTTTCAGGTTTTGTGTTTGTGAGTCATACTTTTCTTAGTCGGTTGCTTGGATTGGTTTGAAATCCTATATTCCTCACACACAATAATCTCCAGTTTTAAGAGAGAATGAAAATGACTGGGGCATTATTTTCTTAGGCTGAAAAGAATTCTGCGATGTCATTTCTACTGCAGCACCCTTTTCTTGTGGTCACAATGCTCAGGAACACAAGGTCTCTACTTCTGGTCATTAGTGGAGGTGACTGCGCTCAGGATGTCCTTTGGCTACAATTTGTTGCTGGACTGGCCAAGGACGTTTAACTCCTCTCTCCTTGGAGCTTCTAAAATATGGTCCAGGAAAATACTTGAAGCAGAAGGAATTTAGGATCTTGAGGTCCTTCTGCCTGGGTGATCATTATAATAAAATATCCAGTAGGAGCTGGAATTGAGTATATTCACAAATCTCCTATGGATTTCGTGGGTTATCAAAGAAAATTTGCCTTTTTTAAAGATAATTCAAGAAATAGCTAACTTTTGGAATTAAACTTAAGCATTTACAGTGAATTAAGAAGTTGGAGAGGTTCAGCAATTATATTCCCTGGAGATACAACATGTTGAGACCACTGTTGATTTCAGATTAATTGAGCTTTGCCTGTGTTAAAGCCACAATCATTAAAAATACCTATTACCTGCATTCCCACTCTGCTTGCAGCTTAGAAACTTTGATTTTGACCACTAATTTCAAGGTCGACATGCCCTTAATTGTAAAGCTCTAAAATTAAAGAGAATCAGAAATTCACTATGAGCTACTATTTCAGGGAACAAACAAAGAGATAAATTATAGATTTGTATTCCTGTTCTCATATTTGATAATTCTCATGTTATACTCAGATTCTGAGGCATATTTTTAAAAACTTTGGTATTCAACAAGTCCCTGAACTAAACCCATCCATTATACAGTGACATTTCCATGGGCATGTACCAAAACCTTCTGTCAGGGAAACAACGAAAATGCCAACAAGGTGAAAACATCCTTTCAGACAAACAGTTCAACCAAAAATACATCCTGTTAGCTTGGCCTACTACTCTATATCAGAGGAAATGAAATGAAAGGAAAGACACACATTTCCAGCTCTTGGTGCTCTTTGGAGAAATGTGTATTTCTGACATCTATTGCTCTATTTTAGATGCATTGATTAAAGTAATAGGTTATGTTCCCTCTGGAATATTTTCATTATCACAAGGGAAAATGTTAATTTTTTTTTT
>NW_004524599.1:5876377-5881635 GCF_000260255.1 Octodon degus
GTGTATTATTTGTTGAAACTGTACTTTCGATTTGATTTGAAACTGTCTCATTGCTATATGTTTATCAATAAAACTTTGAAAAGAAAAAAAAAGAGCAATGCCAAAAATACAAGGGAAAAATACTTATTCCAAGTGCAATGGAATGGAATAAGTGTGTGGAATTTGCCAGTTTATTATTAATTTGGAAAATCAAAGTAAAGGCACTGAGTTATTACTCAAATGTCAGAATCCGTGTTCCAACCTGGCCTTACTATTGCTCGGCACCATGAGTTGTTGGTTGCTTCCTGAATGATAACATAATCCAGATTCCAAAGTTGGACAAAACAAGACACAGGTGATAGATTTAATAAATTTGACATGCCCTTAAATAGCCCAGTCTGTAGTACTTACCATGTACCACAGAAGTGGATGCCAAATGAGAAGCAAAGAGTGTGACATGAGGCTTTAGGGACCTCATCTTCCCTGTGAATTTGGTGAAGTTGAGGAAGACTAGCAGCTGGAAGAGGCAAGAAGGCATCACTTAAAGCTAAGAGAGATGGATGGAAAGAGAGAGGCAGAAACAGAAGCAGAAACAGAGAGAGACAGAAAGAGAGAGACAGAGACAGGTGTGAGACAGAGACAGAGAGAGACAGAGAGAGACAGAGATAGAGAGAGAGAGAAGAAAGAAGGAGGAGGAGGGGGAGGGAAGGAGGAAGGGAGGGAGGAAGGAAGGATGACTGTTCAAACCTTAACTTAGGACTTCTACCTTTGAGAACTGTGTGAAAATTCATTTCTATTATTTTAAACCTCTCATTCTTGGGAACTCGGTTGTAGTTATCCCAGGAAGCAATGCAGGCCTGAATGAGAGTAAAGGCTACGGGAAAACACAATTGAAAAATAAAGCGGTTCTCTACCAAAGGAGGGCGCCTGTGAAGCAGCAACGCTCCCCTTGGAGAGAAGACGGATCCATTTCATCTCCTGTGCAAAAGAGACTAAGTGGTAGTGGCTGCCCGGAGCACGCGTCCAGAGGGACCTAGCACGAGCATCATGGCCTGGAGGAATGAACGATGGTGTTTCAGCAGGGTCTTCAGTGAGTGTAGGGGAGGGAAGAGTCCGTGTTAAGGTGGACAGCAGCAAACGTTATTCTGTTAGCTGCCAGGGTGTGGTGGAGGAGGAAGGAGACATGGTATGGTATAACTTTGGGAATAAGAGCAGGAAGTGCAGATGAAGAGGTAAGAACCAAGTGGAGAAAGGAAAAAGAAGTCTGTGAGTATTCCAAGTTCAAGTCTACAGAGTCACATCTCACGTCACGCTGAGAGAGTGGAGAAGAAATTGTAGACTACAAAGCCTGTGCAGAGGAAAGACTCAGGCATCAGTTTTATGGAATCAAGTCACCCAGAAGCCTCTCTGACTATTGGTCAACTACTTACTTTCTTTTGATTAAATGTTTCTTCATTCATTTTCTGGAAATGTAAATCTTTTAACGTAAGTTTATAGGCATGAGTTGTGTATTTCTGTTGGACATTTCAAATGTCCTAGGGATTCTGGGGAAATATGACTGGAAAGATGCGGAAACATTAAACGTGGCACAGAACACGATGTTTATTAACACAGCTGTTGATGTGATAGCAGGTGAAGCCACAGCCCTGCCAGCCCTCACCAATTCCACACAACATGGAAGCACAGCAACAGCAAATCATCACCATCCCCCAGCCTCTTGCTTGTGCAGTTGTATTGTGTCTCTGCCCTAGGCTTCCCTGAACTGCCTGCCCTTCATGTTCACTGTCCACCTGTCTGCTGCCATCACCCTGTGCTGCCTCTTCTATTCTTTCTCTGCATATCTGACCATCACCTCTGCATCCACAGAGTTCTCCTTGCTGCTTCTCCACGTCAGAGGGAGGGCAGCCCCTCATGTGTTCTGCCTCTCCTCTTGGACCCCTGCTCACCTGCCAGTTGCATGTGTTCCTACAAGGAGATGCCGTAGGTCTGGCTGACTAAACCGCCTATGCAGCACTGAGCCTCCCTGGAATGCCAGTGTTTTAATGTGCATTGTAAGGCCCCAGTCTTCCAGCACCAGGGCTCACAGAGGGGCTTATCCTCACACACACTCTTAGGGAACTTGAGTGCTGGCAAAGCTCCCCATCTAACTCAGTAATTTCCTCAGCACCAAATGCAGGTGTCCTGCTGGAGAGAGCAGGCAAGGACTACACCAAGAACAAATGCATCCCGTGCCATCTGCAGTCATCCTAATTGCAGCTAAGAAGTCCATTGCCTGTTCTTGAAATCTTACATGGAGCAATCACTGATAATTAGAGGTGATCCTGTTCAATGGGCTTCCTTGAGTGTTTTACTGTTTCTAGTGAGTGCCCTGAAATTTTCAGTTTTAATCTAGAAATAATGTATGACAAAATAGAGAGAAGAGAAGGGAAGAGCAGAGCAGGGCAGGGCAGGGCAGGGCAGGGCAGGGCAGGGCAGGGCAGAGCAGAGCACAGCAGAGAAGAGAAGAGAAGGGAAGGGAAGGGAAGAGAAGAGAAGAGAAGAGAAGAGAAGAGAAGAGAAGAGAAGAGAAGAGAAGAGAAGAGACGAGACGAGACGAGACGAGACGAGACGAGAAGAGACAAGAAGAGACGAGAAGAGACGAGAGGAGGACAGAGAAATGCTTCTGTCAAGTGGGGGTGGATTTCTTTCTTACAGGAGTTCACCTAGTGCTGTATGACAGCAGAAAGCCATTTAAAATACGTCCAGAAAAGGACACCTGGCTATTTCCTTCATTTCTGCTAGAGTTCCCATGCCTTTGTTTTCAAAGTGATCGGATATGCTGAAATGTTTATCAGGGATGTCAAAGAGAAAGCTATTAAATGCCATTTAAAGTGAGATAATATTCAAGCATGTTGGAATTGTCTCTAAAACCTCTTATCAAGAAACATTTTCTAAGTGAACTGCTATTGAATTTCCAAAATAAAAGTCCCTAGCAGTTGTGTTCGTTTTTAACAAAAATGAGACTGCTATCTTGATTCTGTCCAATGCAGCTTCAAAAAGCTTAGAAAAAGATGATAGGAGAAAAATATGAGCCAAATACTCTGGTGTATATCCATGTTTTCTTAAAAGATCTTATGCATTTGGAATATATATATATATATATATATATGCATATGCATATTCTTAAGAGTATAAACAGAGAAAGTGGACAGACTGTATCTCGATCCTCCATCAGTGAGTGGTCATTTCCAATGGCTAAGGATAAAGCTATTAACAACAGATCCATGTGGGCTGCTTTGCACTACTCTGGCAATAGCCAATTGGTGTCTGTTGGTACAGCCTGGACAGATGGATGCAAACCAGATTTGCTGCCGCAAGGATAGCACTTAGAATGGCTGATGAGTACGTATTGCATCCTCCTTCCTCTTGCATACAGTGCTCAGTGCTAAGATGACCCAGTCGCTGGCTGCAGCTCCTGAGTTCTATCCTCTTACTCACGTCAGGGTGGTGGGATCAAATTCAGAGCAAAGGTCATGTGTAGGAAATAGTGAGCATCTGTAAATCCTCAGTGAAATGGTAGCAGTGAATAATAAATTGATTTAAAGGGGTACACTTTGGGGAGTGTTGCTTTGTTCTTTTAAATCTTCAATTTTAGAAATTACATTTGGACACAAAAATTCTTCAAATAATTAGCTGTTCTCCCACTTTTAGGAACAGAGCATCTGTAATATAAACCAGCACTTTTAAAATACCTTATTTAAATAGTGTACATTTTGGCTAGACCCAGTGCGGGGCATGTAGGGAATTTTCTCTCCAACCAGCTGGCCTGCGACTGCTGCTCCCCTGCAGGGTTTCTGTGTGTGCTCACGCTGCACCATTTATCTTAGGACCAGGAGTTTCCAGTCATTGCTGATGTGATCAGCAACTCTCCTGTCATCACCAGTAACTGGATGTGTTAGAATGGTGTGGAGTCGAAGGCTCACAGAGTCCCACGGAGTCCTGAGAGGGTTTTACCAGGACTGGTCACAAGCTCTGTGTCATCTCCTTTGTGACTAAGAGATCACTTGGTTTTGTTGCTTCTTAGTATTTGATTGCTATCTTTTATGATAGACAGTGTTGATGACTGCTTGGTTTATAAGTGAGAGGGCCATAATTTCTGCATGCGTCTGTTGCCCTGCTGTCTACCTACATTTGTGTATGTGCTGTGTGTATGTGTGTATACCTGATGCTAAAAATGACATCACAGAGTGTGATTGTGCCAGGTGTGGTGGAATTTTCTCGAACTGTGAAGACTATACGGCGACATACAGTGCTTACGATGCAGCATCACCGGAAGAAGATGCTGAGTAGTATAAGAATTGTGGCTGCATTTATCACACAGCCTCTGTGACCACAGACCAAAGGTGGAAAGGACCCTAGCTACTGAGTTAAGGTGACGGCGCTGTAACTTTCTGTGCTACCCCTCTGGGAGGGAGAGGAAGGAGGATCATCATTTTTTTTTTTTTTTTTTTTTTTTTTTTTAGGAACCTGAGATTGAACTCAGTCCCTTGCTCTTGCCAGGGAAGTGCTTATTCCACTAAGCCATCTCCCTAGTCCCAGGATCATAAATTTGAGCCCAGCCTGGGCATCTTAGTGACTTAGCAAGCTACTGTCTCAAAATAGAAAATAAAGGGTGGGGGCTGCAGCTTAGCGCGAAAGTTTTTGGTTCAATCCTTAGTGTCTCACACACACGCACATGTGCGCATGAGCACGCACACACACACACACACACACACACACACACACACACACACATATCCAGGAAGAAAAAATTAATAGGTTAATAGACAAAGGTATAACAAAAAACCCAGTAAACCCAATAAAGAGTCACGAGTTCCTACCACTGTTATCACATAGAGTCTGACTTTTGTCAGGAAGCAATTTGAATACATGTCCTGATTTTTAAAAAAATTTTAATATTTTCTTGCCATAATTTTATTGATGAATAAATAGCAATGAGACAGTTTCAAATCAAATCAGTAGGACAGTTTCAATAATTAACACACTGCATACATTCTTCTTAGTGGTTAATTGCTGTACAAGATGTGGACTTGATATCCTATTTACAAACACCACTAGAACAAATCATTCTATTCATTAACAGAATGTAACTATATATCTATCCTAACCACTTTGAATACACAGATAAAAATGGACATTCATCTGTATACCCTTTTTTAGTTAAGTTCCATTATTTGAATATTATAGGTGTGTAAACTCAGCAAAATATTCTAAAAGAGTCCAGTAGCCCATAATAGTAT
>NW_004524599.1:5881735-5884538 GCF_000260255.1 Octodon degus
AGAGAATCAGAAATTCACTATGAGCTACTATTTCAGGGAACAAACAAAGAGATAAATTATAGATTTGTATTCCTGTTCTCATATTTGATAATTCTCATGTTATACTCAGATTCTGAGGCATATTTTTAAAAACTTTGGTATTCAACAAGTCCCTGAACTAAACCCATCCATTATACAGTGACATTTCCATGGGCATGTACCAAAACCTTCTGTCAGGGAAACAACGAAAATGCCAACAAGGTGAAAACATCCTTTCAGACAAACAGTTCAACCAAAAATACATCCTGTTAGCTTGGCCTACTACTCTATATCAGAGGAAATGAAATGAAAGGAAAGACACACATTTCCAGCTCTTGGTGCTCTTTGGAGAAATGTGTATTTCTGACATCTATTGCTCTATTTTAGATGCATTGATTAAAGTAATAGGTTATGTTCCCTCTGGAATATTTTCATTATCACAAGGGAAAATGTTAATTTTTTTTTTTTTTTTGAACTGGAGATTGAACTCAGGTCCTTGCACTTGCCAGGGAAGCGCTTACTTCACTGAACCATCTCCCCAGCCCCCAGAATGTTAATTTTTTAAGACACTAAAATGTGGGGCTGGGGAGATGGCTCAGTGGAATAAATGCTTCCCTGGCAAGCACAAGGGCCTGAGTTCAATCCCCGGTTACACACACACACACACACACACACACACACACACACGACACTAAAATGCTTCCCCAGCATAACTCTAAGTCATTTTTTGTTCCCACTATATTCATATATGTTCAGCCCCAAGCCAGTGGTACATAGTTGTCAATATATAGAATTATTCCTCCATATCCTCTATGCATGTTTCTTGCTCTGTTGGGAGTGTCTGTAGTCAAGCATCCTATTGACACCTATAGTTGACATTACATTATTCAGTAAAGTCTCATTTCCTTCTTTCTTTTTCTATCTGCAGTAGGATTGAACTCAGGGCCTAACACATTGTATCAGTCAACTCTTCGGTTGCTGAAACACTGTAACACCCACAACCTAAAGGGGGAGAGATTAATTTGGCTTGTGGCTTCAGGAGATTCAGTCCATGGCTGGCTGGCTTGAAGGCAGAAACAACCCACTGGAGTCATTTAACAGAGCAAAGATGTTTAGTCCACTGAAGCTAGGAGGCAGAGCATGCAAACAATGCCAGAGAGGAACAAAGGATCAGAGACAATGCCCAAAGGTCCAGCCAGAAATGAGCTTTATTAACCCAGTAGGCGGCTCCCAAACAATCAAGCTAAAAAGTTTAACCAACACACGCATGCTGGGCAAGGGCACTACCACCGAGCTCCACTCCCAGCCCTAATTATTATTTCAATGCCTTTTCCATGAAACCTTTTTTGGGCCTCCCATTCAGAGTAAATTGCCCTTTATTTTTGTTCTCTCAACATAGTATTTGAATCTGCACTTAACATAGAAAAACAAAAATTATTTGATTTATTAATGGTGCCATGCTAATCGCAGTTAACAAATAGATCTTACCATCTGTGCCACATTTGATCCATTTCTTTTTCCTGCTAGACCCTGTAGAGAAGATTCTAAAGCTGTGTACCATCAGTCAGGAAGAGGCACTCAAATAGGGAAGTGCCGTGATCATGTGCCATGTTTGCCATTTCTACAATAAAATCACTTTTTAAAAATGACTGTGATTGTGTTATACACCCTACAGTGTTTAGTTTCCTGACAGTGGGTGCTTATCATATGTCTTTAGAATAAATGAACTGAAACAGTTCTGGAGATGTGGGGGAGAAGTAAGATGGATTATTGGTATTTCATGTGGTAATAAGACAGCAAAATTCTGCCCACAGATTTCAGAGGTTCCAGCCTCCCTATGTGGAATGTAGTGTGTCCAGTGATGACAGAGAAGGTGATGGATTTATTTAGTCATTTCCTGGGGACTTTCCAGATCTGAGAGTCAGTGATTACTAGCTTCACATAGAAAGACAAGGAGTTGTGTTACAAAGGGAGATTCTACAGGGAGATTGCTCTCATAAACTGTCGGAGAGGAATCATTCTTTGCAAGCTTGGTGCTGCCATGGAACATCTTTTAGAGCAAGTTTACCTTTTTCATTTTCTACTAGAAACTACTGTATACCTTTGTGATTCAGAGACAAATGTCTATCACAAAAGCTCTCTGGGTTATTTGAAGAACTTAGGCTATGGATTTAGAGGATTTTTTAGGGATTTTGTATGTGCCTAAAAGTTACACCAGTAAATATACATCTGAAGAAATTTTAGATGTCTGAGTTGACTCAGTTGGTCACAGTGATGGGAATTTGAATCCAAGGATGCTTTCATGCTTGAGGTGACCTTTCTAAATCAAGCAAATTCAACTATGGTGAATTATGAATGCGAGCCTTGGTAACCACTTTACTGTCCTGCTTGGCCTTCTCTACTATTTCCATTTCTGGTTATTATTCCTTAAATCTGATTCTTCTAGTGGAACCATAATGTTTCCTTGTCTGATTCATGTTGTCTTTCTTTTCTTGGTAGTGTTTGTTCTCACAGGGAGGGTGGAAGGAGAGGAGATGGCCATCATCGCAGATGTGGGTCATTTCTTGGCCCGAGCCAGGCTATGGGTACCTTTAAATTGGCTTCTGAGGCATTATTCTTAGGCCTACCAAATACTCTTTACTCCATTCTAGAAAACAGCGACAATGCTCTTGCCTAGGGGAACATAGCTCGTGAAATACATGACAAGAGAGAAAAAAAGTCAGCCTAGTAATTTTAAAAAGAGCAATGCCGAGACCCAGTCCTAGCCCAGGTCCGGTGAGTGTGC
>NW_004524599.1:5886924-5897943 GCF_000260255.1 Octodon degus
TTTTTCCCCACAGCCTCTCCAACATTTGTTGTCCTGATGTTTTGAATCTGAAGGCTAGAGGGCTACATGAAACTTTGGTAGAAAAGATACTTCACACCCAGAGTTCAATGCCTAACCACAGGGAGCCCTAAAATGCTGAAAGAAAATTAGATTCATTATAGCACGGAGTTCTAATGATATAGGAAGCCTACCGTATAACCCCAAGGGGACTATCGGACATGTGGTATCATATTAACATTTTCCATTTTCATAGCAGTTAGAATTGCATTATGTGTCTTGGCCACAAACATTTATTAATCAAGTCATTCTGCCCAGATTCATTAAGCTCTCTCAATGCGCCTGGCAGGGCACTGGGCACAGTGAGCAGTAACAAGTTGCAGGGACTAAAGCCATCCTTGCGGGGCAGAATGTAGTCTGCAGGGCTTTATAATGGTCAGCATCAGTATTTTGTTTTGGTAGTGTAAGAAACAGCTTCAAATTGCGTATTAGCTCCATCCTCTTTATTTTGCTCACTCTTGCTATCTGCAAGCCAGTCACGCACAAATGATTCCCTCGCTGGCTTGATTTGAGGGCAGGGAGAGAAAAGAGTAACATACTTTCAGCACATGCATGAAGTTGGCCCACCAGGAATTGCTGGCTTGGTCAGATGAAATGTTGAGGACAATAACACTTTTAAATAAAGACGTTAAAATTACGCTCGCAGAACCTACTAGAATGCTGCCTTCTAGTGAGACAAATTGGCATTGATTGATTGATTGATTGATTGATTGATTGATTGAAACAGGATCTCACTATGCTGTTCAGGCTGGCCTTGTGCTCACTTTTGTAGCCTCTGGGCTGGTCTCAAATAGTGATCCTCCTGCCTCAGCCTCTCCAGTGCTGGGGTTATAGGCATGTACCATAACATCCTGTTCCAGGGCCGGGTCAGTGTACCTGGGGTTCCGGGCCTGGCGCAGCATGTGGGGCTGGGGATCAAACTCGGGTCCTTGCATTTGCTAGGTAGGGCCTATGCCTTTGCGCTATCTCCCCAGACCCACAAATCATCTCTTAAAAGGAAACAAAAATAACACGGACTGGAGAGATCCACGTGCGTGATTTTATATCAGAATCCTGAAGAGCAACTTAAGAAAGTGCAGAGATCTGGTACTCAGACGTGCAGGGAGCACTTGAAATAGCTGCATGAACCTCAGCGACCGTCTTCCTTTCAGTAGTGTTGTTGGTAAGCAGCACATAGTAGTCATATATACGTTAATAATCTTGGCTCATTACATTGTCTTGGCGTAGAGCAGAAATATAATCCTGGAGGGGCAAGACCTGCTGCTCGAGGAGGATGCTGCTGCCCTCTGATGCTGCAAATGGCAGCGGGAATGCCCAGAATGTGCGGGGCTCTCTGCCTGGGCCAGCTCTGCGCTCTCCTCCTTTCTCCCTGCGAAAACCTCCGCAAGCACCTCGTTGGGGAAATGAGAGCCCAAAGGGCAGCAAGCTGGGCAGGGCGTGACAAGGACCTGCTGCCTTGCGTGAGGCGGCAGCACCCGAGCATCATGAAGCATTATGAGAACAGAAGAAAAGGAACCACAATAACTCAGGGCATTTCTCCACTTTCCGGCTAAGTCATGCAAAGTTTCCTAAGCCCGCAAACATATAGTCACACTGTGAGTTTAAAAAAAAAAACTAACAATCTTTTGAAAAGTAGAGGTGCAATATGTATTGTAACTGTACATAAATACACACACGAACACATGAAACACACACATCGTGATGGCGTTTCTTCACTTTCCCTTCAAAATCTACCAGGGGCACATCGCATACAACAAAAGTATTCAGGGCCTCTTCTGCGACCCATTCTCTTGGGCTGGCTGCCTACTGGTGCTCAAATTCTCGATTGTAGTTATTCCGGCCTGCCACGAGAGGGCAACACTTGGGAACGAAAGCTTTTCGCTCTGGCCGACAGATCTTTAGAAGCTGGTCTGACTTCCTCCTGGAGCCAGTCTTCCTCACCTCCCTAGCAGCGTGTTCTGATTTCACTGCAGGCCCTCGGGGTGCGTACTTTATTTCTCTGTACTTCGTGGTGAAATGTTTTGCCTATATTATAAAATTCTATCACTTATTGAACACGTTCATATCAATGTTTAAATGTCTTAAAGCAAGGGACCGGTCATTATAGTGTAACCCACGGTCCCCTCTGTTGACAAATGCCGTGTAGTTACATCGTGAAGAGCACCGGGATCTGTGTCTTCCCCATATTAACATTAAAGCCTCACGGCAGGAGAGTGGAACCTTAGAGCTGGATTTTAAATCTCATTTTAGCGCCTGGAATCCCAGTGCTCGAGAGGCTGAAAACAGGAGGATAACAAGAGTAGGATCTGTATAGTGAGACCCTGGAGACCCTGTACTAAATACAAAGAAAAAAAGAATAAAATCTTATTTTGCAAAAAGAAAACTAAGATTCAGAGGTGCCAGTGAATTTACACGAGGTCACACAGCTAACGTGGCTGGCAGAGGAATTCCAAGTCATGTCTGTGTGACTTTAAGACTAATTTTGTTTCTGCTATAATCCACAGATACAAAAAAGGAAAAGTTTTGTTATATAAAACATTTTACACCTAGGTGCCGTAGTGCAGGTGATAGTCCCAGTCCTCTGGGATGCTGGGGCAGGAGAACTGCAAACTTGAGCCCAGCTTGGGCAATTTAGTGACTCGGTGACACCTCACCTTTGAAAAAGTAAATCAACAAGCTGGAAATGCGAAGGCCTTGGGTTCTATACCCAGTTCCATAAAAACAAGAAAACAAAGAGCATTTGATATTAAAATTGATAGCAATGTGAGCTATTTTCAAGGGAGGGCAAGGAGAATTCTACCAGTGAATCACCCATAAGGTGTCATTGCCTGGGCCGGATCTGTCGTGCACACCAGACCCTTCACTTAATGTCAGTCTATGAAGTGTCTTTGAGAACCTGAAAGCTCAGTTGGCCATGTGGGCCTGAAGCGCTGATCTTACTTGCACTGGCACTGGGGAGAAACTGTTGATTTCTGTGTGACATGTGATTTAATAAGGCACTTACAAGGAATTAGAGGCTTCCACGCAACTGCTTTGCACATCAGCTTCAAAAAAAGCAGCATGACAAGGTGACTCAGCCCTTGTGCCTTTCTGTGTATCTACCTATCTGTTCATCCGTCCATCCACCTCTACATACATGTGTTATGAGTACACACGTGTGCTCGGAGGTACACACATGCACCCATAGGTGCACACAGCTGCTCTGCCCATCCGCCTTTTCTCTATTCTTTTCATCAGATTTTGTGGCTCACTTCTCTAGGCTCTCATTACTTGCCACTGAAATGGGAAATAAGATGAATTGAAAGACTGGATATCTGGGGTGTTTGCTGTCCCAATTCCCAAAGCTGAGGTCCTTATTAGAGATGCAGAAATGGCTTTTATTTTAAAGACTTTGAAGACTGACTCAACTAAACACTTCACTTAGCTAATAATGGGAAGGTTTTAATAGTCTCCTTGCTATAGGGAAATTTAGCAGGCGGGGTGTGTCGGTTCCAAAACCAAGTTGCTGAGACCATCAAAAAATGAGCCCAAAGTCCTATGTGTTGCAGTGTGTTCTCGTTACATCTAACACATAACTATGACTACATTATATTCATAACAATTTTGTTATAAAAATGTTTAATTTATTCAGAGGGGATAATCAAAGCACATATGTGAAAAAGTAGAACTAAATTGCTCCTCAGAGACAAAAGTAAAAGTGTGTCCATTATAATAATCTTAGCCCCTGGAAGAATTCAATTTTCAGTGTTTTCTCTTTTACCCTCTTTAAGAAACAAAATCAAAATAAAACAATCCCCAGCTTAGGTTTTCTTGGAGTCTGTATTTGCATCTTTCAAGTTCAAACCACAAATGCTCTATGTCTTGCATGAATGATAGGCCAAATCTCGCTGTTACCCTAAGAGAAGATCTATCTAGTAATTTCTTCTCAGGTATGGAACCATGTTCACAACTAAAATGTTGTCCAGAATACACCTGCTGGTTAAACATTTTATTCTCAGTTAAATGGCCTTTATCAATATTCTGGATTAGACCACAAAATTCCCTCTCCGGGTGTTCTCCGTAAACTATACTCCTGTTTGAATGTTAAACTTTTGTTTCTAAAGTTTAATTTGAAGATGTTTGAATGTTCAGTTTATGTATTTGAACTACAATAAGCCAACCATTTTTATATTAAAAATGTTTAATTTAGTTAGATAGCATAAGAAGAGGTAAGCCAATTTGTGACCCCGAGGATATTTGTAAGTATGTGCTAGCTGTCCCCTTAACTGTACACTGCAGCTTCTTCAGTGATCAACAGGCACAGTACACTGATGCTGATTTTGTAAGATTTAGAAAAAAAGACTTTTGTGCTTTAAGTGCAATAAGTACAAAGGGTTCTATTATTTAAAATAATTTCAAAGAGTTTTCTTTCCTTTCATCAAAAATTTATGGCATTGAGGCATTGGTAAGTTTACTGAACCCCTCCTACATACGGGACTGGTCATGCTAGGGCATGTGACACTTGTGTTACCATCTACTGCCTCCCAAGATGCTGCCACAGGATAAGGTTGTCCATGCAGCAGAAAATACTCCTGGAAGGGACACTCCCATGGCAGGAAAGTATGCTTTAAATAATTAAATTATCTTTGAATAATAAATTAATTCTCTGTTTTCAGAAAAAAAGTCAATTAATTTTATGGGTAAAACATAGGGAAAGCAACATTTTCTTTAACTAAGCATCGTCTTCTCTTCAGATAAAATTCCTTATTTCTAATGGCATAAAAATTACACATGCATGTCATACCAATTACTGTCATACTGTCTCTCAAGGAAATATTTGTTTTTAAAAAAAGGGTAATAAATGAAAACAAGAGACAAGAAAAAAAAAGTACACATGCTTGATGTCAAAACTTGAAGTTGATTCAAAATTATATCAAATGTTTCTAAGGATATTATTTTATTTGTAAAAAGTATAGAATCCCCCAGGCCACTAAAGTATGCTGAGTGAGCAACTAAAGTAATATTATCATCATTATTATTATTATTTTGGCGGAACCGGGGATTGAACTTAGGCCCTTGCGCTTGCGAGGGAAGCGCTTATTCCACTGAGCCATTCCCCGGCCCCTAAAGTATTATTAAGTGATAATAGCTATAGAAGAGAACATGGTCAGAGGCCAATGACTTCCAGAAGAGATATACCAGGTAAAGTGGGATAATTATCAAAATGAATTCTAGCATAACATTGAAATATTTGCAACACTTCTTACAGTTCTTGTGATTCGACATCTTCCAATGTAGTCTAAGGAGGCACACATGAGAATGATTTTACCATCCTGTCTGCATACCAGACTTTGTGACAGGGTTCGGCCTTTTTTACCTCCACCGACTGTGAAATCACGTTGAAGCCTCAGGCTTGTGAAGACACAGATAATGCTGATATGCATTTATGCCAATAAACCAGGCAAACAGAGCCAGCACCTAGTGTTGATGGTGAATCAGGAAGTCCCAGCCTGCTCTGCAGAGCCCGGACACCGTGCCCTGGCCACAGGTATCCTGCTTGTCCATCTTCAGCATTTCATCCTAGAGCACTGGGTTTTAAAGCTCCTAGATCCTCACACCATATGCTGAGGTTGAGCCTTTCCATTGTTAGAATCCAGTTCTTTTCACTTGCTACACAAGTGACCCAAAGCTCCCTAAGGCTCAGTTTCTAAATTTGGTGAAGTTGGATGACACTTCCTTTCTCAGTAGTAGACTGTACACATGAACCACATAGAATAACTGGTGTATGATGAGCACACAGTGGAGATTAACCATCGCTGTCCTTGTCACTGCTGTTAAATTGTCTAACACCTTATAAGGAGCCCCATTCTTAGAGAGCACAGGGGCCTGAGGTTCACATAGGACATGGGATATGGCCACATCGCCCAGAGTGACTGATGTTCGCATAAATGCCTTCAGCCCCACCCTGGGGCTTGCAGTTATATTTAACCATGCTTAGGGAAAAAAGTCCATAATCATTTTGGAGCTATTTGATAAAATGACTTTTTAGTGGCTGTGTTTCTGGGATTTTTTTTCTCACTGATTTAGATTTGCAATCATTTTCTCAGTACTCCAAAATAATGTCCTCTAAAGCATGATTAGGCAGAAGGAAACAAAAGCTCTGTCTTAGAGCCATTTACTTAACTCTTTGTTCATTGAAGACAATTTAGCTTGCTATAAATCAGGAAGTTTGATATTGTCCCAGTGAAAGTTGTGTTTTCCTTATTTATGAAACTCAAAAGTACTGGCTTTAAAGGTCTAAACATAGGAGAGTTCAATGTACAGTAGGGATTATGGACTTCCCGCCTGGGAGTGAAAACAAAGAACAGTGGTAGGATGGGAGAAAATCAGGAATTGGACTCTTAGGTAGGTAGATTTCAGGGTGGCCCCACAACCCCTGTGTCCCTGTTTCATCCCCATTTGACCCCTTACCCTTTCAGCATGGGCAGGAACTGCGACTTGCTTTTGCTCAATGGGAGACAGTCAAGGTGACAAAAGGTCAGTGTCGCATTTACCTAGCACATCACACTTGCTGGTCTCATGCAACGTGGCCATACTGAGGTGGCCCACATGGCAAGGAACTGTGGGCCACCTCTAGGAGCTGAGAGCTTGCTAGCTCACAGCCAGCGAGAAAACAAGTCCCAGCTCTGCAGTTGTGAGGAACTGAATTCTGCCGTCAATCTCATGGGTCCGAAGTGGACCTAACCTTAGTGGAGCCTTTAAAGGAGAATGGGACCTTGGTCAGTATCTGGGGAATGTGTGAGATTCCAGAGCAGGGGAGGACCCAGCTCCACCATGCTTGAACCCGAGTCATAGGAATGTAGGCACAATAGACAGGTGCTGTTTTAAACCATTAAGTATGAAACCACATTCTCCTGACCTCTAGACAACTCTTTTGGTACTTTCTGCTCTGTATTCTTCTAGACCTGCCAGTGATTCTGAGAAGAAGGTTTTATCCACATAGGAGAGAAAGCTGACCAGGCCTATTAAGTCACATCATACAGTTGCTTTGAGATAAGCAGGACAGTGATTCATAGAGAAAGAGGCTTTGGTGTTTTTTTGTCTCTTGTCTCAATAAACTGTGTGGACAAATGGCATCTCTTATTATCTTATATTTTTCATAAGTAGAATGAAAAAAAGTTACTAAGTGTCAACTCTATTTCATCATTACATCAGTCCTAGTAGGACTGATGAGATAATTCCTTCAAGAAACTCTTTGCTCCCCAGAGGAAGGCTTGTTAATATAGTTAATAGTTGAAATAATTTTAAAGATTTTTAAATTATAAGTGAATTATGAGGAGGTGCTTGCTTTCTGAGAATAATTCTTTCTTCTTTGTAACTAAAAGACAGTGATTTAAAAAGCATATAATTTATGTGTCTACCAATATTACACAGACGATATTTTAACTCTCATTTCTAGAAATGGACTCCAAAGTGGAATGAGTCTATCTCTGGGATTTGTCATGCCTCTTTACATCATCCTTTATTGTATTTATCCTGGAAAATTTGCAGAAACAAAAGGCCGTCTGATGCTCGAAGATCTCTCTTTACCTTCTTTTTCTTTAAATATTGCTGTGAACTTTCCACAGCTCATTCAGCCTAGAATCTTCTCCGACAGACATACACATTATTAGCTTCCAATAACAGGGTTGAACAAAGGGCTACTCTTGGCAACTAATAATACTCAGAAGAAAACAAGTTCTGGACTTTGGTGTCTTTTATATTACTCAGCAGCACAAGATAAATTCAGATAATTTGCTTGTCCAATTAAAAACAGAATATCTTGTTGCTTCATTTATCTTGAAATTGAAACTGAAAAGAGAGACAAAGTTGGCATAAGCGGGATAGCAGTTACAATTCAGAGTCAGACTGCCCCTTCAGGTTTTATGTAGCTATGAGTGCACTTTCTGATGCTTTTAAAAGTCAGGTTGGGCTGATGGCTTCCTGATAGGTTTCAGAAAGCAATTCAGTTGGAAACAAAAGACCCTCATACTTAATGCCTAAACATCACCACCATTATTAACTGCTGCTTTTGTAGTCTTAAATAAAAGGCCATTATGTTTTATAGCATTTTATAAAGAAACAATGTAGAAATACTAATGCTTTCAAGTTTTGCGTCAAAAAGCAATCTAAAACCTTCTGCTGTGGAGCTATTTTTAAAAAACTGTGGAAAAATTGGTATATGTGAAATTTCATTTGCTGTTATCTTTAACTATTTTCTTTCTTTTATGTTCAGGAAACCTGTGTCTGAATCTAGACATTTCCAGTAAAATGTTATTAACTCTTGGGTGTGCTCCTTAGCCATCAGTTTTACCTAGTTTGCAGGTATGAACAGGGAGCCATGAAGCTATGGCAAAGAATAAGCCACTCAGTAAAGCACAGTGCATGATTAATACTCAGCCTATTCATCATCCTACACTTTCTTCCTTAAAATATCTCTTAGAAACAGCAAACAGTATAAGGAATACATGATATCAGTTGGTGGAAGAGATTTCTTCACTCCTGCAGTCTTTTAAGTTTTGAGATCATATTGTATTGTCTACTAAAAATAAATTAAAGAAGTTAAAGCCAACAAGATCTGAAAGTGTCTCCTCAGTCTGGCCCTTCAGGGCTGGCACCCTCAACTATTGGCTCTTAGATTAAGGGTGAGATAAAAGAGCCCCTCTGTCCCACCTTCCCCCAAGCCTCAAGCTCAGACACAGACATACCCAGACATTTCTCATGGTCCTGTGATGGCTGGAATGGACAAATGCCTTTAGATTATTTCTGCCAAGGTATCCATTGGATGTAGCGTCTCTTCCAACAGGTGCTGTCTTACTCCAGGTTGAAGTCCACTTTCTCAGGGACTGAGTTCTGTTCTCCACAGATTCTCCCCCTCTGGGTAAATCTCCATCTCACTCCTCCCCTATCCCATGACTGTCAGTTCCTCATAGCCCATCCATCCCACCTTTCCCCTTGCCCCAAGCTTTTCACCTTAGGCTTATTCTCCCCTCCTTTTGAATTTCCTTCATCATTAACTAATTGTGAGGCAAAAGGAAATCATTTTACCTGTCAAGGGATCAAGTGTACCTCTTTAGGAAGGGAACATTTGAAGATGGACAGGTCTTTCCATGGCCATTTTGTTCTAGGATGTCCTAGAATGTTCTACATTGCTCCAGAAATGTAAAATCAAAACCAACTACCCTCAGGAGCATGAATGAATCTATATGTCTATTCAAGAAAAATCCATTATATGTCATTTTGAAGACTGTATTAAGAGAAATATTCATTTGGAATGATATATTATGATTTGTTTTCATAATCACATTATCGCCTGCTCCTGACTACCACATCCCTAAAAGAAAAGCAAACTATTATGGTGTCATGTTTTCTTGTATTACTCATGTTTATTTTGCTACACATTGTTGTATTATGTGGATATGTGCACCCATACATACTACACCCTTAGGAATTTTATCCTTAGTCTTTTCTTTTGCATATAATTGTGTGTAGCCTAAAGATGTAATTTATGTAAAGATACCTTGAACCCTCTGTTTCAACTAATTATGTAATCATCTTGTCATAGCCATTTTTCTCATTACTAAATCAAAATCCCTGATATCCAAAGTTAAAGGAGGGAAAGGTCTATTTTGGCTTATAGTTTGTAGAGATTTCTGTCCGTAGTTAGTTGGCTCCAAGGTGGCATGACAGATGTGTATCATAGAGGAGAAACCATTCATGGGAGGTAGAAGGCAGCAAGGCAATCAACAAGCTGCATGAATAAGAGTTTCTTGCTGCCCCTTTCATATTCTATCTAGGTTACCTGGCTTAGGGCCAGTGCCAATCCAATCAGTGAACTAATTAGTAATCACACCTTTCATATTAGCATCTATCACACACCCTAGATCCAGCCATCTCTGAAAAAGTCCTATGATTGCAGGACGCCTGAAGAGGTACATCTGGAAACAATCCAGACAAATAATTCTCCATTTCATTGATTTAATCCCACTGAGCTCTGCTCAATCTGCAGAAATTTCAATGCAGAAGAACCAGTCTTCAGAGGCTCCATCTTCCAGACAGCAAGGTTGAGGCCTTTCTCCTACTCTGTGGGTCTACCCTGCCCACGTGGCCTCTGAGTTGATAAAACTGAATTATTTCAGCCAAGAGGAGCATATCTTAATTCTCTAGTAGAATTGTTTGAAAAAGAGTTATTAAGCACCTACTGTGTACTAGGTACTGTTCTAGTGAGGCATGCACAGAAAGAATAAACAAAGTCTCTTCAAATATTTTTGGGGCACAGCTGGAAAAAAGCAATGACCAAGTACACAAATGATGCAAAAGTTATCATGCTGCAGTGATCCATTCAGACTCATGTTTCCAGCAGTGTGACTCACAAGGGCTAAATCACAGAGGTCGCCTACATGCCCACCAGCATATGGATAGATAAAGAAAATGTTTACCTGAGGAAGTACTGGTCAGCCATAAGGAGCGAAATACTAAAATCATTTTTAGGAAAATGGATGGATCTGGAGGCCATAATGCAGAAGCTGCAAGTTACTTAAAGAAAATCTCAGAAAGACTACTTTAGTGTAAGTGTCCCTTGTTAGATTAGATCAAGGATCTTCATGGATACCAAACATTCACAGATGCTCAAATTCCTTATAAAGTAAGATGGGGTATTATTTACATAGAACTGATGAACGTCTTCTTGGATACCTTAAATCTTCTCTTGGTTATCATATCTAACACAATGTAAGTGCTGTGTAAGTCACTGTTTTACAGTATTGTTTAGGGAACAATGACAGGACAATGCCTGTGTGTGTTCAGTAATAGTTCCCCCAACTATTTTCAATCCAAGGTTGGTTGAAGGTGAGAATGTGGAGCCCACCCACATCTCATAGGTTCTAAAATATTGATTGAATGCAATGGAAAAGAAGTCAAATGTCTAGGCTCAGAGGGAGAGGC
>NW_004524599.1:5898548-5899506 GCF_000260255.1 Octodon degus
CCAGCTCATGATTAGCTTTCTTTATTTCTGTGCTGGAATGTGACCAATGTGTTGGCCTAAAAGGATACTCTCTATCTAAAACTAAGTGTGTACAGCTATCCAGGTTGGGTACAGGTCCTGCAACATGAGTTCTATTTCAGATTTTTAGTTCATTTCTAACTGCTTCAACCCAAAAGAGAGCCCACGGTTCTGGTGAGCTGTTCTTTGCCCTGGTCTGGTCCCTCGTTAATATTTTTGAGATTTCCTCCTTGTAAAATTTTGTCTTGTTTCCTCCTCTATAAAAGGAGAAAGACTTTCAGATTTAATGGCATAAGATCCCCTTCTCCCTTTAGACTACATGATTCAGCAGTTATGCTAGGCAGTAAACTGCTAACTCTCCCAGGCTGTGCTAACAAGTGCAGGTGCCACGGGAAGCCCAAAGCCTTATTGCTAAGTGTCGTTTCTGACCCTCCACCTCCACCTTGTCTCTCCCCTTGTCTCTGCGCAGCCAAGAGGAGCTGATGTCACTATGGAGTGAGCATCGATGGCCACTGGTGGTGCTAGCGTATCATCACTGACACTCCTGCTATGTCTGTCAAGGGTGGTGACTGGGCAACTGGAGACTGTCCAACATCTCTTGAGAGGAAGGAAACTCTTCTCAGGGAGCAACACCTGTGGAGTGTGGGATCTTGCAAATGAATGTAAATGAGGACGGCAACCTCCAGATCCACACTGTGTCTTGCGTCAGCTACCTAGCTAAGATGGTAGATGGAGTTGCTTTCAGTTTTAAAGATCCGCTCCTTGATCTAAGGTCACTGAACTACAAACTACAATAAACTCTCCTCTAAAGCTTGAGTGAAGGCTGCTTTTTAAAAGAAATTTTTTTCCATAATTTTATTGAGAAACAAATAGCAATGAGACAGTTTCAAATCAAATTGGTAGGACAGTTTCAATAATTAACACATTGCATACATTCTTC
>NW_004524599.1:5899612-5904055 GCF_000260255.1 Octodon degus
TATCTATCCTAACCACTTTGAATATACAGATACAAAATGGACATTCAAGGCTGCTTTTCTAGCTTAATTTCCTTGTCTAGGCACCAGGATACTTCTACAATGTCACAGACTTTATAGTCTGTCTACATAAACCATCAAATTCTGTCCTCAAGCAGTCTCAAAGGTTAAGATAAGTACACTACAGTGTCAGTGTTTACTCATTTATTTGTTCATTTGTGTAATTACACAGTGTATATTTGTGAAGCATCTACTATGTGCCAGGCAATGGATTTTGAATAAGAAAACAGAACATTTCAATTTTAATTTCTTTTTCTGGGAGAATGCAAAACAAGATGAAACAGCAAAACAAAACAAGGGCCGGCGGTATAGCGCAGCAGACTAAGCACTTGCTTAGGTAAGCACAGGGGCCAAGGTTTGATCCCTGGCACCACATGCCACGCTGGCCCAGCCCCCAGGCCCGCTGAGCGGGCAATGGAGTCTGGGCGTGGTGGCGATGTGCCTGTAATCCCAGCACTAGGGAGGCAGAAATCAGGAGGATCACTACAAGTCTGAGCTGTGTAGTGAGACCCTGAACAAAATTCATATATTCAACTTTAAAAATGAATACTTAGGACTTTGCAAAAGTGAGCCTTTAGACAGTAGGTTGTGCTACAAGATGCTGAAAAACTAGGGATCTAAACTTCCACACTTTTGACAGTGTCCCATCCTCTACTCTTCCTTTTTCTCTGCCTCTATTTATCTTTTTATTTTTCCTGTTTGGGGAATTGAACCCAGGGCCTTCACACTGGACTACTTCCCTTTTTCTTTTCTTGGCAGAACTGGGGATTGAACTCAGGCCGTTGTGCTTGCCAGGCAAGCGCTTATTCTACTGAGCTATCTCCCCGGCCCCTCATCCCTTTTTCTTTATTTATTTTCTTTTATTTTTATTTTGAGAGAAGGTATCATTAGCTTGCTAACTCTCCCAGGCTGCGTTCAATTATGTGATTCTACCCCAGCTTCCCAGAGTGCTGTGGGATTACAGATATTCACCACCAAGCCCAGGTCATTACTCATTGCTATTCACATGTCCAGTATGAAATCAATTGATGTGAGCTTTAAATATGTGTATTCCACAAAGCAGGGATTAAAGAAAAAAAATCTCACATCACTACATTTTTCACAGATCCTTTCTTTCTAAGACCCTTGAATTTTACCTTAAGAGGCATCTACCAAGACAAAGAATAGAGTACAATTTTGGGAAATGCGATCAGCGGTTGGCAAACTTGGTTGGAGTTTTTAGTGCATTTTCAGTGATAAGACTTCAGCCAGGTGTGAATTACATAACTTAAGTGCTTTAGATAATGTAAAGCAAAGGCATCTTTATTTCTTCCTTATAATCTTTTGTGTGTTATACTCGTACCACTCTTAGAGCAGTAGCCCAATTCCAGATCTCATTTGGACTATTTTAAAGAATCTCTATCCTTTAAACCCATTCTACTATGACACTGTACCCTAAGCACAGGTGTGCCGGTCAATTTTTCTAAAGCACAATACTAGCCACTCACCTATTGAATTCTTGAAATGAATTCTCATCATTTCCTAAGTCAAGGACTAAATACCTTAGGTTATTACTTAAGGAAATCATTTGGTACTGAGCAATCTTCTGCTAAACCTCCTGTAAGTTCCTTGAGGCTGAGTGACAGCCAAACACAGTTTTTTCTGCTCCTAAAGCAGACTATTTTTTTTAGCCTTTGAGCTTTTGCCTTTCCTTCATTTTTCTTTGGGGAAATCCCATGCATATGCCCTCAATGCCGACACTGCATCTCCTCACCTGTATAATAATGCACTTTGGTCAAGAGCTGCAGTGCATGTCTTGCTGTTATTCCAAAATTGCTTTTTAAAAGAATCTGCATCTTTTACAACAGTGTTATTATTTCTTTCCCCTACTGAAATTTCTTTTGTTGGTTCTTCTGCTCATTTCAAGAGCAATACAGCTTCATTACAGGAAAAAAAAGGCCTGGAAAATAGAGATAATCAAACAGTGGGAAGTGTAAACCAACCATAATCAGATCTTATCTAGACACATGATAGCTAAGTTTTCATATCTATACTTCTCTTTTTGCAAAGCTATTATACTTTCAAAAGTTTTCAAATGCAGACTTACGGTAATAATATGACACCAATTATTACAAATAAAAGGAATGAAAATGGATAGAAATTTCACCATGTAATACCCTTGATTATGTATTTCTCATAGTTATTTTCTTAGAAAAAGAACACATCCACATAATTGTACACCTTTGTATAACATATAAATTCTCTTTAATGTCTAAATTCTTGCATGTAATATTTTTTTGTACTGGATACATAGAAAGATGCTTTAGAAAATGTACTGTACAAGAACCGATACTATTTAAGTAGGTAACTGCAAAAATTGGTGACAATTCCTAATTAGTTGGAGAATAGAGAAGCATAATGTTCCACTTTAAGCTGAGAATTTCATAATTGTCTATAAATAAAACCTTTTGACGCAATGGCGTCATATGCAGCAAAATCACAGAATGACAACTCTGCTGCCCACCTACTCAGCCAACTGGGATTGGTCTAAGTTTGGTAGGTACTCAAAGCCCACGGCTATTTCTTTGTAGAGATAATTCTAGCTTTGATTAACCTGACAGTCACATTCCAAATTAAGATTTCTACTGGAAAAGAGGGACATTAAACCTTTCCTGGAAACCAACATGGCTAATGAATATAAAAGGCCCAACTAACAAATCATAATAGCTGCAAATGGTCTACATACTGCAGCCTTCCTTCCTTCTAATGCCAGACAGGAAATGAAGCTCTTCTTGTCATTTTTCCACTTGCATCTGATGTGGTTGGATGGAAGCTCCACTGGAATCCACTTCAGCTCCCTTTATGTCATCTGTGTGCTTGCCACGAGTCAGTATTCTCATAGAGGGTGGAGCATTTGAAGCTGGATTTTGCTCTCATGAAAATATTAAGTTTTGTCAGCTCTGAGAATATCTCAGTTCTAAACATCAGGTTGTGCCAATGTGAGTAAACTGGGAATGCATTTATGTGGGATTTGTGTTGCTTTCCTACGAGTGAAAAAGACCTTCTCTTGACATGGACAGTGATTTTATTTCAGATTAAGTTCAGGAGGTAGGTGTTCCATATGCGGGCTCTCATTGATATTTGCATATCTGAGTGTAGTCAGAGCTGTTATTTAAGTTAGAGTGAATGGCATCTTTGAGTAAGAGGGTCTTTTGTAGCTCCTAAGAGGTCTATAACACTCCGAAACAACATAAAAATCCACTTATGCATTGTTCTGGGAAAGGAGTCTATAAAACTTTTGTCATTTTCTCCGTTTATTACCCAAATTAAAAAAAAAAAAACCTTCTACATTTAATACAAATGAGTTTGTATTTACATTTGTGCTGTGGACTTACAGCAGCTATTGGAAGAATCCTAAGGTGATTAAGTGAAAAACAGGACAAGTCACTTTGAGAAAACTCCAAGAATTTTACCCAACATAGTTTCAAAAATGCTGGTTTGTCTAAAAAACCAATAGTGTGTTGACAATCAGCTTTATGTACAGACACTCTCAGGAAGAACAACAAGTGAAGGAGCAAGTATCCCACAGGACTGTCTGGCTTAATGCCCTATTTGAATGTTATTAGCAGCTTATTTTTAAGACTATTAAAATAATCAGTCCAGCAAAACTTCTTGGCATTTTCACTATGAGGAAGTGAAAATTCCCCACACAAAGTATGCACATGAGGCGTCCCAAGAGAAATCCTTGTTTGATTGCTACGTCAAGATTAATGGTTCTTAATCTGGGTCTTGATTTCCCTTTATATTGATGTATGGACACTGTGAATTCTGAAAACCTAGAAGTTCTCTTACTAGTATAGTAAGTTAAAGATGTATTACAAGTGGTAATGATGATAGTGATTATTATTTTAAAGTAATAAAGTTTATAAATTATGCATTTAAGGAACAAATTAGACAAGATTCAAGGATATTCTATAATAACGTCATAACCATTTGAATTCCTACATGTTTTCTTCTGGAGTGGCAGAAAGTTGAAACAGCAGGAGGCAAACTGGCTACAGTTGGGTCTCTCCAGATGGGTTTCTCTCACAGACCCAAGCCACCTGTCCTACAAGGAGAGGTGGAGAAACTTGGGAACTGTTTGTTACCAAATTGATCAAGTTTTTATTTGTCTAGCTGACCAAGTCATGTCACCAAAGGAGATGTCTGAGTCCTGATATACATATTATATTACAGTATTTGCACATTATAAATATGAAGTGCATACTTAGCCCCTGGCTGTGTTTGATCATGATTTAATACTTTTTTCCTTTCTCTTTCCCTTCTCTCCTCTTTCCTTCTCCCCTTTCCCTTCTGCCTCCTTCTCTCCTTCTTGTGTCTTTGTCCTCTTCCTCCTCCTCCTCCTCC
>NW_004524599.1:5904227-5929768 GCF_000260255.1 Octodon degus
CCTCCTCCTCCTCCTCCTCCTCCTATGTCTCCTCCTTCTGCCCTGTCCCCTTCAAGAGTGGAGAGCACAGCTTTGATTTCATGTTATCTTCCTGAGCAGCACATCTCCTCCTACAGCACTCATTTCCTTTCCAGAGGGAATGTTAAGCCCATAAACGAAAATCTTGTAATAAATGTACACTCTATTGGCTTTCTTGATTCTGAGTCAGTCAGTGAGTTGTTTAGATCTCTTGAGCTAACAGTGAAGAAAAACTAGTTTCATTCTCAAAACTGAGCCTTCTTATAACCTATGTGAAAGTGTGGAACCATACTGAGAAACACTCCCGGTCTATCAGAACTATTCATTAATATTCAGACAAAGCTTGAATCTAGAAAAAGCAGATGGAGTTGGTGAAATGTTTCTCTTTAAAATCTATTATTTTTCCCCTTTTCTAAAATGTATTTACTACAGGGTCTACAGGGTCTCACTACTAGATCAGATTCATAGTGATCCTCCTGTTTATAGCCTCCCAAGCCACTGGGATTACAGGCACACACCACCATGCCCAGTATCAATGGCTTGCTCAGTGTGCCCCGGGGGTGGGACCCACATGGAAGGCCCCAAATCTACTCTTTTTTTTTCCATTATTTTTACTGTTTATTTCTTTGTGCAGAGAGGTCATCCAGATTAAAGATGAGTTTGGGAGACTTGAACTTCCTAATGAGATACAGATGAGAATAATAAAGAAGAACACACAAACAAACAGCTAATAAGCAAATTCTGGAAATAAGGTGGCAAGAAGCAGCCGGTAGAGGGAGGGAAGGAAGTAAAGGCAGGAAATGGGCTTCTTTAGGTGTGGCTTCCACAAACCACTTACAAAGACAGTAATAGTAAAATTGGCCCTGATGGCACAGACCTGCCATGAATGCACTCTGGGAAACCAAGGCAGGAGGCTCGAAGTGTGAGTCCAGCCTGAGCAACTGACCTACTTACTGAAGAAGCCCTGCCTCCAAAATTTGAAAGTGTGGGGGTTGTAGATGTAGCTTAGTGTAAAGGCCCTGGGTTCAATTTCTAGTGTCACACACACACACACAAAAGGATAGTGATATTTGTCAATTGTAGCATGTAAATTTCCACATGTTGTTAATATATATATATATTCATAGTGTCTTAGGTCTTATGTATAAACTTATTCTGTTCCTTGGGCTCTGTGTTTCCAAATAATGCAAAGAAATAACATGAAATAAGTACCTGTTAGTCCAAAAATAAGAGCAGAAAATAAAGTAAATGATGACGGTTGAGTCTTATTAAGTGCCACCAACATGTCATTCACCATTCTAAGTACTTTGAATATGCTATTTTATTTTCCCTTCCAGTGAGTTTACAGATGTGGAGACCCAAGCCAAGACAACATGGGTCGCCTGTGCGAGGTCACAGTGACCTTGCAGAAGGAGCCTGTATACAAGTCCAGGTTAAGAAACTTTCGCCTTCACCATCACATACGTGCTAAATGGAAGCACACACTGTCAGAACCACAGGTACTAATGTCCAATCTTCTGAAACTGCAGGGCACACTCTATCATTAGATTCTATTGTCAAATGGCTTAGAGGAGATGACGTATGCATTGAAAACAGCTAGAAAACATGAAATTATCTATCTCATTCCCTGTTACCACACTTTCCTTCAGAAATTCTTATAAATTTTTAAAATTCTACCCCTCAATCTTCTTTCAGGGAGGTAGGTTGAAAGTAAGTATTTTTGTGGCCTCCTTCTTTCTTGACATTTGCAGATATACAATCTCCTTAGGAACATCAGGCAAGCAATAGAATTTTCCTTCTCTTGGAAAAGGAAGTAACCAAAAAGATAACTCAGAAGCACATTTAGTCAACATGATAGTCACAACCCAATGAAGCAATAAATGATCCTCAGTAGCTAACGAATTAGAGCTTACATTTGTTGGCAAAACAGGGAAGGCTGGCTATAATGAATGAACGCTAGGTGAGAACTTCTAACAGGGCGGCAAATGACTTCTTTCCTTTCATAAACACAGACCAAACCACAGAAAGAATCAAAACAGAGAAAAACCTGAAGCTCCAACTGACAAAGGGATCTATAAAAATCGATTAGTGCAATGCAACATAACACTGTTCTGAAAACAAAGTGGGTCATTTACTTCCAGAACTTTCACATTCCATAGGGATCCCTTGTTGAGAGCAAACCCAAGACAGATCTGTCCAAGCCCAGAAATAGACTTGCTACGCAAAAATAACAAGGGAAGTCCGGACCACACTTAACATTGACCTGGCCCAAAACCTTCCATGAGTCTTACTGGTTTCTAAACCACTGGAACATTGCTTATGTGTGTTTTCTTAAGTGCACTGTTCACTTAGTGAAAATGAATAGATGATTTCAAATTAATTCTTGGATTCACTATGTTGATTTTAATTAAGTTTACAACAACAAAATGTTTCCCATGTGTCTTTCATTCTTCTAAGCACTTTAAATGCATTCAGTTGTTTATTTCCCGCCTGAAATCTTATACTACTATGACATTATTCCAGTTTCACAGATGTAGACCTCTAAGCGCAGGGAATGTAAGCTGCCCATGGTTGTGGGGTTGGTGGCTGACCGCAGAACCTCCTGTTGGGTGATGCTTGCAGCATCAGGCCTTCAGCTTTGCCTTGCTGTCCTGCTGCCTTTGTCTGATGGGATGCTGCGATGCCCAGTACCACAACACTTCTCGGTACACCCATTAGCAAATCACCACAAAGTGCATTTGCTGTTATTTCTTAGCCCCTTGTATCTCCGACTCAAATGTTATTGTTAAAAAAGGATTTGAAGGATAAATTCAAAAGGCATAGTTATTTTCTCCCCACTCACTTTTCTGGCAAATGCTTTCTGAGATAATAACACAACACAAAAAATCTCTTTGTCTTTTTAGACCTTGAAAGAATCTCTATTCGATATTAGGCTTATTATTCACCTGCTGAATCATATTTGAAGGTGAATTTGTGAGTGAGACCTGCTGCAGGCTGGAAGCTTACCGCGGGAGTGGGAACCAACTGTGTATCTACCTCTTTTCTTTTCGTCTTGAACCCACCCTCCACCTCCAGCCATCTACTGCTGAATGCCTGGGCTCCTTCAGAGCTTGGGGAAACAGAGACATGAGAGGGATAAGGATCAAGATATGTCACGGTGGCCTTGAACTATTGTGAGCTTACTCTGGTGTCTGCTGACCACAGCAGAGTTGTATTGACCACTGTCTCCCATGGAAGGATTATTGAATGATCAGGAGACCACTAAAGACTCCTGTCTGTCCCCGAACACCATTCCCTTAGTGTCTGCCTTGCAGTTCCCTGATTAGGGTGACAGGCTGGCTCTTGTGCTGCCCTTTAGGCCCCTGGATTTCAGAAGCATGCAGTCATAGTTTCTTCCTGCTGGGGTCTCATTGATCTTTTGGAAGACTCTCTATGGCAAAGTGCATTTAATAAATAGATTTTTAAATTTTTCCAGGGTGCTAGGTATCAGAGCCTCATGCATGTCAGGCAATTGTTCTCCCACAAAGCTCCATCCCCAGCCCTGCGATGTCCAGATATTGTTTCCTTCCCAGACCAGGCCTTCTTCTTGTTTCTGTTCATACCAGCTCCACTGTAAACACACATCTTTGGCTCACACTCAAGAGGAGGCTAGTAACTTCCAACACCACAGAACTCCACACTAGTATCAACAGCAGAGCTCTTGTCTCTTCTCTTTCTCAGACTTGTTCTAGATAGCGGTGTACTGCATTGTATAAACACACAGGATGCACACCAGACTGTGTTCATGATTTTCTTAAAGTTTCTCTTTTTTAGTTTGAGGTCCAGAAGGATTTTATTAGAACTATGTCTCACTCTGAGGATTACACTTAAAATGATTTTCCTTTCACGGAATTTTCAGAACATTGACCAATATTTACAAAGACATAGTAAAACCTGCCACCTATACCCACTAGCTTGTGAATGTGGTGCTTGTGTGAGCTTTGACAACTTATTTCATCTCTATCCATATTTGTAAATCCAAGGATTTAATAATATCTGGGGGTGTTTTCAAAGAGGACAAAAACATCTATATTATATTCAACCCAATATCCTGGCACAGAGTTGTAGTATCTGTTTTTTTTTACAAAACAAAATGCCCAGCAAGTCATTTCCATTTCCACTTTAATAGTCATTAAAATATTATGTGATTGGCTCCAGGATGGATGGAGTTCCAGAGGGCTATCAGTAAGAAAAAGGCCCTTGGGCTTCTGGTTTGTGGTTGAGGATCTAAGCCACATCCACTGATGCTCAATTTCTTATTCACATGTCCTCTCCTAGTGTCCAAGACAAAACCACCTGAATAACCACATTGGCAGACTTCAGAAAGATAGAGTGTTGAATATATAAAATGATTATAAATTATAAATCTTTCCCGAAAGTCCAAGTTCTCTCTGCCAGGTTTTCCAATTAAAAATATTTGATTCCCAGAATTGTTTTTGTGTTATTCTAGGTCTTTTCTGACTACAAATGAATTTTAGGGCTGCTGTCTTTAATTCTGTGTGGTATGCTGTTGGTATTTTGATTGGGAATGCATTAAATCTGTACAGTAATTTTGGAAATATGGGCATTATTTACCATATTAGTTCTTTCTACCAAAGAACAAGAAATATCCTTCCATTTTCTGATATCTTCTTGGATTCCCCCCCACTTTTTTGAGTACTATAGTTTTCCATGTAAAGGTCTTTTATTTCCTTCATTAAATTGATTCCTGAGACATCAAAAACTGACTTGAAATTATGCCACAAAGCTACCATGATAAGAGCAACATGGTAGTGGCACAAAACAGGGTTGAGGATCAATGGAAGACCTTAGAAGATAGAGAAGCAACTCCAAACACGCTCAGCCACTTTATCCTTGACAAAAGGGCCAAATACCTTGGGAAAAAAAGGGCCTCTGATGTTGCTAGACAAACTGGCTTTCCACATGCCAAAGATTAAAACTAGACTCATACTTCTCACCAGAAACAAAACTAAAATTGAAATGGATCAAAGACCTAAATAACAAAACAGGAATTCTAAATCTGCTGGAAGATTGAGAATGTGTAAGACTGTTGAAGACATAGTTGTATGCAAAGGTGTTATTAATAAAACCCCAGTTGCACAGTAATTAATAAAAAAATCAACAAATGGGATCTTGTCTTATTAAAGAGCTTTTATACAGCAAAAGAAATCATTAATGGAGTGAAGAGAGGACCCAGAATGTGGGAAAACAATTTTGGCAACTGTTCTTGAGACAAAGAACTACTATCTACAATATATAAAGAACTCGAAAAAGGGAACCTCCAGATTTAAAGATCCAATCTAGAAATGGGCATGTGAAGTGAGTAGAGACTTCTTAGACAAAGAAATAGAAATAGAAAATAAATATATTTAAAAAAATGTTTATCACAAGTCATTTGAGTCATGCAAATTAAAACAGTATTGAGATTTCATCTCACTCCAGAAAGAATGGCTATCATCAAGAAATTATCCATTAACAAATGCTAGAGGGACTGTGGGGGAAAAAGAACGCTTTTCTATTGTTGTTGAGGGTGTAGACTGATATAACCACTGTGAAAATCAATGTGGAATTTCCCCACAAAACTAAAGGTACAAGTTCCATTTGACCCCACTATTCCCCTCTTTGGTATCTTTGCAAAAGAAAAACATCATAACATAGTAATATAGAAAGACCTATGTTTACAGCAGCACAATTTATAACAGTTGAATTGTGGAAACAGCTCAAATGCTCATCCACAGATGAATGGCTACAGAAGATGTGGTATTTTTATACAATGGAACATTACTGTTCTATAAGGAAGGATAAACCTAAGGCATTTCTAGGTAATGGATGTACTTTGAGACCATATGATTAAGTGGGACAAATCGGGTACACATGTTCAAATATTGCATTGTTTCTCTGGTGTGAGAAAATGAAGGTGTAAATAGGACCAAAATGTCTAACAGCTATTGTGAAATGGCAAGAAAATGTTCAAATAACAAGGGGAGCAAAGGAGGGGGAGGAGGAAAAGAAAAAAATGTGAAAATAAATTGAAAGAAAGATTTTGTAGACCAGGAGAGGAAGGCGTTGAAGGGAGATGAGAGGGTTGGGGGAAAAAAGAAGGGTCAAGCTACGCCATGTCCAGGTGCGAATGCCCTACAATATGTGATCGTGACATATATCTAAAACGTACCAAAAAATTAAAATCTAAAATAAAAAAATTCGAGAGTGGCTTATAAAGGTAAAAAGGACAAACCAAACTGAGGCATCCTTGTCATCTCTCAGTAGCAGATAAAGTTTCTTTTTGTGTATTTTACATATTTTTGTCCTTTTTTTGGCTTGAGCGTTGATAATGATGATGACAACTGTTTATAAAGAATTTGTACAAACATTCCTACATTCTAGCATTTTAGTGTCTATTTTTGATCATAAGAGGTACATTGGAAATCTTTTTAAGTTTGAAAAAATGTACAGAATTTAGCTTTTATGTTAAATGTTTCCTGTTAATGCTTAGTGCTATGATTTTGAATTATTGCATAGTTTCTCTTACCAAAGCAGAAGCTGCAGCCATGTGACTCTCCCAGGAATGTAGCTATTTTGTAAGGACCAGATACCCCAAGAGAAGAGAGGATGAGATGAAGGATTAGCAATAGAAAAGGAAGAGAAAGAAAATACCCAAGTGAGGGATAGTGGGTATGGTGTAAGGCATTTCTACTCTAAAACAAGTTTTTGTTCTCCACAGAAATATTAAAAATCCAGGCCGGGGAGATAGCTTAGTGGTCTACGAGCCTGCTTGGCAAGTACAAGGACCTGAGTTTGATGCCCAGTATCACATGTCATGTGGGCCCCGAAACCCCAGCCACACTGTGCAGGCCTTGAGCCTGGGCATGGTGGTGCATGCCTGTAATCCCAGCACTGGGGAGCCTGAGACAGGAGGATCACTATGAGTCTGAGCTGTGTAGCAAGAGCCTGTACCAAATAAATAAATAAATAAATAAATAAATAAATAAATATTTAATTTCTGCTTTCCCTCCCTGAAGAAATACTAAAAATACTTGTTAAACGATGAACTATGAAGATGTGAACACAGCGCACACATGAAATAGAGGTTGTGAAGATACCAAGGGATGTGTATTTGTATGAAATGTGCTATTCTCATTTCCTTCAATATTTCAATTCCCAGTTTTTCCTTTCTCTCTCATGTGTGAATTAAGTATTGCTAGTTTACAAAGTGCATATTTAAGAAGTTGGCTGCTACATTGAGGCAGCAGCTCTATCTGCTTCATTGAGACAATCAGCTTCCAAGTAATAGAAAATTCTGGCACCTTGCGAGCCCAAGAATAACGAGAATGTGGAGAGCTATAGAGTTGCCAACTGAAGGCACTGATCTATAGAAATAGTTCATTGTCTCCTCACTGAAATTAGATTATTTGTTTTGATCTCAGAACAGTGAAACACCAGAGTTCCTTGCTGCTTTGTATCATTTCTGAAGCCCACAGTAACAGTGATAACCATTATTTCGTCTCTATATAGATTCATAAAAATCTTCAAATCATTCTTCATGTGTCATTTCATTTGATCACCAGGGAACACTCCTTGGGATAGGTAGGAAGGGGTAAAGATGGGAACAGAAACTGCAGAAAAAAGGGAACATAAGATGTGATGATAATTGTACCTGCTTCATGGGTTTTCCCTTGATCACTGCCTCCTCTTAAGGTCACTTGGAAACAGACCGTGTTCTCCCGCTCACTGCACAATGCCTAATGTAGTAGGGTCTATGAGTAAACACCATCTTCATGCCATTATGAAAGTATGGCCTCGTCCTGCCTGCTTGCCAATCAAAGAAATCATTAGCTCCAGAAAAACTGTCATTACATGAATGTGTACACAGAAAAACTCACATGCACATGTAAAGATAGGCAAATGCACACACATCCAAACACACACACACACACACGTGTGCACACATGCACACACACCTATTTCTGATCCCTCCCTCTACTTTATAAATTGTAAGTGTTCTTCTGGTTAGCATAGTTGTGTTTCTATTTCTCCCCGGTTAACCTCAGTGGGGACATTCAAGGTTCAGGCAAGCTATATTCTGATTTTATGGCACGTTCTGCTCCAATACAAATACTGTCCTGATTTTTTTTATCTTTTTCACAAAACAGGACTCCTCATGTCTGTTGACACTTGTCAACAGATTCGCTTTGCTTGCTAATTGGATAAGGATGAAAGAAAACATTTGAAGTCTCTTTCCTAGGCTGTGGCATTTATGCAGGCGAGACTCATCACTTCTGAAAAGTCTTACGGTTGTGAGACAGGATTTCAGTGGACAATAGTCCAGCAGGAAATGTCTCCCAACTATGATGTAATATAGGGCGAGGTCCTCAAGAACAAAAAGCATGGGGTCTCAGAGTAACAATTTTTCCCCCTGGGGAGTGAACTTAATCAGGCTTTATCTCCCTGTGACATGAAACTCAAGACAGACACCCTCAGAGTTTAATTACCTAAGTCTAGAGGACTAGAGGGAATGGCAGAATTTACCTTAGAGAGAACTTGTGATTAAGCGAGAGATAAAGTGTTCAAGAGATGACATCCATTCTTTGAAATTCAAAAAAAAAGAATGCGTCTGATAACAGATCTCTCATAAGAGTTAGTGGCTCGCTTTTGAAGGTGTCAGGTATCTTCAGGTATATTAAGGAGACAAGTGGATGCTTTCTTTGTGTTACGGCCAAGGGAAAGGCTCTCATTTGGATGTGAGTTGAGATTTTACAAATGACTTAATGTGGGAGAGGGGAAAGGGGAAAATAGCTGTTACTACCTCACTCCCCTCTTCTCTCATGTACCTGCCAATCTCCAGTCAGGGAAACAGGAGGACAATTACTTTCTTGCTTTTCCATCTCTAATACATGAGGAAGTAAGGATAGCTTTGGTAGCATTTACTGTGCTCAGGAATAGATTACCGTGTCAGTTATTTCACAGGAGTAGTCTGGCTTCAGAAGGAAAGATCAAAGCAGACAGGTCTAGGTAGAGAGGTGCAAGCATCGAAAATTTAAAAGTGTGAAGCTCTCAAGCAGAAGGAAATCTGGCCTGTGTAGCCAGGTGAGGGTGGGGAGCAGTGGGCCCAGGAATGAAGTGAAAAAATTACGAGGATTACCGAAATCACTCCTTGTATTTCTCCAGTTTTTAGAAGGATCCCTGAGATGTTCTGGAAATAACAAGCAGTATTTAAAAATAATGCATTTCTGAAACTACAAAGTGTGGCGGTCCTACTATCTGCATGGGGATGCTTCTAGGCTGAATTGTAATTCAAAGCAAAGCAATCAGAACAGACTTCTTGAGAATGGCTTTTCATTGTCTGCACTGGAGACTGAATCATTAAAATGGCAGTTGGTACGATGGCAGATAAACACCAAGTACCAAAGCTCAACATTAATCTTCTCACTTTGTTGCCGAACAGTCTGCAACTGTGCTCAATTCACATGGGCTGTGTTGTTTTTTGAGGCAGAGTTAATGGAGGATGTCTCACAGAGGAGCAAGGGTTTGGGCTCTAGGTCATATAAAACAGTTCCAGCAAATCAGAGCCACTAATGGAGGCAATTCATGTCCAGGGAAACAGAACAATGAACATATATTCGTCTCGGGGGATGCCCTCCAAGTCCCAGACTAATTCTGTAGTGTAGTGTGTTATGTATTTTAATCGTTTGTAGAACACCTCAAGGGAAATAGTTCCCTCTGAGAGGCAGTCTGTAATATGACAAAAACAGGAAGACTGTAGAGAACACTGTGGCAAGAATCTCAGTTCTTAGGCTGGGAAACCGAGAGGGGGTGGACTTACTCCAGTTCATAAGAAACTAGTCAACACCTGCTTGGGGACAAGGGTAGATTTGCTGGTTGCCAATTCAGTGTCCTTATCCACAGTTCACTTTCTGTAACTCCAGGTACCTTAGGTCAAGCGTTGTCTGAAAACATCAAATAGAAATGTCCAGAAATAAATAATTCGTATGTTTTAAATCATGGACCATTCTGGGTAGAATGATGAAATCTCATAACATCCCCTCTGTCCTGGTTAGCAATCATCCCTTTGTCTAGTGCCACCACAGTGCGTATGGTATCCACCTGTTAGTCATTTCGAAGCCATCTCAATGATCAGATTGACAGTCCAGGAGTCTCTGTGCTGAAGAAAACTTTATTTCATCTAGTGAAGGCCGCCAAACACAGGAGTAGTGATGTTGGCAATTCATATATCCCAAGCACGAGCAGAAAGTGCTCCATGGAAGTGAAAGTACAGTAACATATTTTGGAAGAGGAGAGGCCATACTTACATAATTGTTACAAGAACATATTGTAATAATTGTTCTTATTATCAGTTTTATTGTTAACCTCTCATCATGGATAATTTATGAATGAAGCTATCATTGGTGTGGTAGAGACGATGCTATCTATGTAGGGATCAGTTCTATCTGTGTTTTCAGGCATTCACTGGGATCTTGGACATATCCCCCATGAATATGAGGGGATGAATGTAATAGCAAAGATGGTTTTGGAACCTGCCCTTTCTGTCAGGTACAAAGTACTTTTCATAAGCATCTTTGCTTAGTTCTGGGTACACCTTTATAGAGATGAGAGGAAAAGACATTAGAGAGTCAGTGACTATGAAGGAGAGGAAGCAGAGGCATTAGGGAGGCAGTGACTCTGAGGTAAGACAGGCTGAAGGGAAGTGGAGACTCCTGATATGATCCCCCTCCTTATCACAGCACTGTGTGGATCAGGCAGTCAGAGGAGTTTGTATTCCAGAAAGGAACCAGAGCTCAGAAGGGTCACAGGCAACAGAACATGAAACGTGGACTAGGAACTGCTGCTTCCTTAAGTGACACAAGAGGATAATACCCATCTCATCTGACACTGATGATCTAGGATTTGGGTGGAGCTGGGAGAGAGATGTGGCTTTGCACAGGGGACGGAAGTCCAGAAGGAAATGGGCTGTCAATAGATAGTGTTGTTCAGATCTGCCACCCCCTACTCGACTGTGTGTGTGTGTGTGTGTGTGTGTGTGTGTGTGTGTGTGTGAATCCCCTGGGAATCAGAGCTGATGCAGTGGGTCTGGTTGAGGCTGAGAATCTGCTGCTGATCAGTTCTCAGCAGCTGCTGATGTTCCTGGTCCATGAGCACCTTGGAACCTGCAAGGCTCTGTTAATTTCCTTTCTGTATCTCTCTTAGCATCACGCTTCCTCTCGTTGCCCACAGGTTTTCCTGTCGTCTCTGATCCAGTTGTACAGTTTGCTTTATTAGTAAGGGAGGGACTGGTGGGGGCCGTAGAAGAACCTTGCCAAGGCTACAGCCACTGAAAGGATTCCGAGCCCCTTGAGGGGACAGTGGGCTGGCAGTGACTCCTCTGCTCTGGCAGGATCCTTTTCACACACACTACATGCACCTTCTCAAATTGCAGAGGAAGTCAATGTCCTTAACCCCCACACTGCCACTTGCTGATGACTCAGAAGCCTGGAAAGAATACTGTAGCACAGTGTTACCATGACATGAGAATCTTACAAGCCTTATCACAGCCATTTTAGAAAAAGGCACTATGTAACAGCCTTGTAATTGACTCCCTGAAGCTGGGTCATGGACTTGGGTTTAAGAATGAAGACTTTCACTGTAACAGGCCATCAGTGCCCTTCCAGTTGTGTTTGAAATCAACCTCCCAGCATAAGTAGAGACCACACACATATAACAAAATGAAAATGACTTTCACTGAAATGCAATTTGTAAATATTTAAACACTTACATAATAAATAATTCGGGCCTCCTGTCTATTTTCTATCTCTCTGGCATTCTTAATACCTAAACTCAATGAAGTTTTTCAAAACTTTTAAATTTTAATTGTTTTGCTCTCTTCTAGTTGACAAAACTTCACAGCCAATTAGAGAAATAAATTGGCTTAATGAATTAATGATTAAAATCCACCTCTGCTGTTGTTCCCTCAGCAACACTCATACATATGCAAACCATCCCTCCCTTCACCTATCTGAGCAGTGTGGAGAGGCCTTCTTCTCTGATGAGTGCCAGGTGATGGAGAGAAATTGCTTTTAGGCTTTCCTTTGATGGCTTCCAATTACACTCAACTGAAGTGCAACACAAGTTTTTGCTGTGTTTTCAGTATTGGTTTTGAAACCTAATGTATGTGATTTCCACCCAGGGAACTCATGAGAAAGGTGAGTGTGCGCCCCGTAAGGTGTGCACCTGTGTCACTATTGTGTCAGCACAGGCAGCTGTGGGGTGCAGGTCTGTTCAGGCTTGGAACTGAAGCGGCTTGCTCTGGCTCGTGCATTGGAGGCTTGGTGACCAAAGAGCAGCGTTCAGAGATGGGAAGTGACTGGGTCGTGAGAGCTCTAACCTCAGGAATGGACTCATTCATTGACTGACTGGTAGCATAATAGGCTTCTGGAAGGCAGTGGACGTTTTAGGTGGTGGTAGTCTCCATCTGTCTGTCTGTCTCACTCTCTGTCTCTCTGTCTGTCTGTCTGTCTATCTCTGTCTCTCTCTCTTTGTCTCTCTCTGTCTCTCTCTGTCTCTGTCTCTGTCTCTGTCTCTCTCTGTCTGTCTCTGTCTCTCTGTCTCTGTCTCTGTCTCTCTCTCTCTCTCTCTCTCTCTCTCTCTCTCTCTCTCTCTCTCTCCTTCCTGTGGTGCTCTCCTCATCTTCTCCCACAAGATGGGCAGCTTAGCATTTATGTGCCCTTCTGCCATGACATTTGTCTCACCACAGGCAGAGCAACAGTGGAGCCAGGTAGCCATGGACTGAACCTTTGGAACCATGAGTCAAAATTAATCTTCCTTCTTTTAAATTATTCTATGATATTTTGTCACAAAGATGGAAAAGTGATTAACACAGGACAGTATAGACAAAGAGCCTGGATGAGGAACAGATATTTCAAGGAACAGATATTTGTGAGTTTTTACAAGGGGCAAAACTTGGTGTAATAAAGAATTCTGCAGTCAAGGGGACAGATTTGGGTCTTAGCCATGGTTGGATGGTTTGGTTGTCTTATCAACTGGCTAAACATGTTACTTCCTCTTTATTAGTATATGTTTGTGATTTTAAAAAATCACTTCACCTTTTTGAAACTTATGTAGTTTTTCAGGGTTTTAAAATAGAGATAAAAATATCTATATCTTAGGGTCATGACAAGGATTCCAGGAGATTTTACATGTAAAAGACCACCAGGCCTAGTGTTTTGTTAGTAAAATGTTAGCATTTAAGCCAAAAAAGGGATGAAGTATTGATGTATGCTGTAATGTTATGGACTTCAAAAACATTATGCTAAGTGATAGAAGCTAGACATAAAACACTACGTAGTCTGTGATTCTATTTACATAAAGTTTGGAGCAGGCAAATGCACAGGTATAAAAAGCAGATTGCTAATTGCAAGGGCCAAGGAGTGGGAACAACAGGAGTTGACCACTTAATGAACATGTCTTTGATTTGCAGGACGACAAAAATAATTTGGAGTTAACTAGAAGTACAATACTAAATGTCACTGAGTCAAACGCATTCAAACGGTTCATTTTGTGTCATGTACATTTTAGCCAAGCAGGAAAAAATTAGTGCTTCTCGTTTTTCCTTTCCCCACATACCTTACTGATCACCTTCTGCTCAGGAAGAGCAGAGGGTCATGGTCCTAGATGTTTCTTTTTGCAGCCACGACATTCTCTGATTCATTTGAATGAGCTTAGTAACCCTCTGCTCTAAGTCCTCTGCTAGCAGTCATGATGCCATAAAGGAAAAATAAAATACAGCGCTCATCTTTGAAAAGCATGTGCTAAGTAGACCTGAGCTATTTCAATGATAACACCTATTCTGGTTTAAATCTAAAATGTACTCCAAAACATCTCATATATCCAGAGGTGAGGCTTTGGAAAAGTGATTTGATCATGGGATGCTGTAGTCATCAGTGGGTTCAGCCATTGATGAGTTCACAGCTGGATGCGTTGTTACGGTGTAGGACCAACGGGAGGAGGCAGGTCCTGGGCAAGTCACTTTGGAGGGGGCATCTCTGGCTGTGGCTCTTTTCAACCTGTTCTGCGTCCCGGCCCTTGTGAGCTGAGCAGCTTCCCTTTGCCACCTCCTTACACCATGCCATTTCTGCCTTGGAGTCAGCCGGTTCTGGATTGAAATAAACCTCAGAATCCCTGAACTAAAAAAAACTTCTCCTGCCTTAAATTGTGGGTGCTAGGTAGTTTGTGCAAGCAATGGGAAGCTGACCATTGCAACATCTGAGGGGGACAGATTGTCATGGTTTGCATCTCGATGTCTCTTCAAAGGCCCATGCAGTTACAGAGGAAGGCTTCTACGGTTTGTGATTGATTCATAATCCAGTTCTGGGAGTAAGGATGTGAGTGCTACACCTGCCCTAGGGTGGGTAACCTCCATACAATGTAAGAGACAGAAATAGGCTTGTCTTTCTCTTCTCTTGCTGCTTTTGCTGTCATCTGCCACCACGAACAGTTGTCCCTCTATTATTCTACCCTGCCTTGGACCCAACTTATTATGAACTAAAATCCCTACAAATTGTGAGCTAAATAAACTTTTCCTCCCTTAACTTTGGGTGTTGGACATTTTGTCTCAACAAGAAGAAAAGTAACTAAGACACCGACCTGGCCAGGTCAGTGATGCTCCTGCACAGGTGACAGTGGTGAGGCAGCGTAACAGGAAGAGAAGGCAGCATAGCATGGGACGTGCTTACCTGAGAGCCCCAAGCTGGACAAGAACTGGGCAAAACAGGAATGGGAAGTAAGAAAGAAGCCATGCCATATCCTTCTGAACTGAGGATGACAAACAAAAGTCCAGTGCAACATGCACACTAATCTTACCTAACCCAGTGCTGCTACTTGTGGATAGCCTTGTACAATCGTGCTATCTAGATGTGGAGCATTTCCAGTGAGAAAACAAGGATGCTTTCAAAAGTCAAATTATTAAGCCCACAATTTATTTTCAGTAATGAAACCGTATTTGCTACTGTAGCTTCATATAATCAGGGGTGCATTTTATGGAATGTTTTTAAAGAAATCTTAGATTTCTTTTTTTTTTTTCTTTCTTTTTTTTTTTTGTATTTTAGGGAAGGGTCTACAGGGTGTTCAGGTTCTCACTACTAGATTGGAATTGTAGGGATCCACGTGTTCACAGCCTCCCAAGAACTGGGATTACAGGCCAGTGCCAACATGCCCAGTGTCAATCACCGTCTCAGTATGCTCCAGGGGTGGGGCTGGCACAGCAAGCCCAGGGATCAAGCCCCCAGGCCCTGCACCTGTTTGCAGGTGCTTTAATCAACTGAGCTATTTGGCAGGCCCTCTTAGAATTCTTTAAAACTCGATTTTATTGATTGATTGATTGATTGATTTTTTTCCTCACAGACCTAGAAAAATCATTCCTAAAATTTATTTGGAACCAGAAAAGACCTAGAATAGCAAAGGCAATCCTGGGTAACAAAGACAAGGCCAGAGGCATTACAATTCCTGACTTGAAATTATACTACAAACCTACTGTGATAAAATCAGCATGGTATTAGCAAAAAAACAGACCTGAGGATCAGTGGAATAGATTAGAAGATGCCTCTACAAACACACTCAGCCAACTTATCTTTGACAAAGGGGCCAAACATGCTTACTGGAAGAAAGATAGCCTCTTTAACAAATGGTGCTGGAAAAACTGGCTCTCTATGTGCCGAAAACTAAAACTTGACCCAGGTCTATCACCATGCAGTAAGATAAAGTCAAAATGGATTAAAGATCTAAGCATTAAAACAGAAGCACTAAATCTCCTGGAAAAGGAAGTAGGAGGAACTTTTGAAGACATAGGGGTAGGTATGAACAAAAATCAAATTGCAGTCTTAACCATCCAGTAGAAAAGTATGAAGACGAAATATAGGAAGTAAAGCCATGTTGTTATGTTGAGCTGTGGGGGACTCGGGTCAATAATTTCTGACATTGCCAGTTAAACAGAAGACCCAATGCTATTATGGGCTACTGGACTCTTTTAGAATATGTTGCTGAGTTTACACACCTATAATATTTAATAATGGAACTTAGAAAAAATGGGGTATACCGATGAATGTCCATTTTGTATCTGTGTATTCAAAGTGGTTGGGATAGATATATAGTTGCATTCTCTTAATGAATAGAATGATTTGTTCTAATGGTGTTTGTAAATAGGATCTCAAGTCCGCATCTTGTACAGCAATTAACCACTAAAAAGAATATATGCAGTGTATTATTTGTTGAAACTGTACTTTTGATTTGATTTGAAACTGTCTCATTGCTAACTGTTTATCAATAAAATTTTGAAAAAAAATCAAATTGTACAGTTAATATTTGAAAGAATTAATAATTGGGACCTCCTTTTATGGAGAAGATTTTGCACATCAAAGGAATTACCGACAAAGTGAAAAAACAACCCACAAATTGGGAAATAATCTTAACTAATAAGCACTCAGACAAAGGTCTGCTCTCTAGAATTTATAAAGAACTAAAAAACATTAGGGCCCCAAAATTTAAAGACCCAATCCAAAAATGGGCATCTGAGATGAACTTTATTTATTTTGAATGTTTATGTGGCCCAGGAAAAGTGTAATCCAGCACACTTTGCAGTATTTACCTGAATCTATTATAGTTCCTTCCTCCTCTGATTTCTGAAATTTCCTTTTTAATCTCTGACTGACAATGAAACAAGCAAATGTGCTGTCTTCCTCAATTACACAAAATCCCAGCTATTAGAAAGCTCAAAAATAATCCAAGAAGTCAATGTTGTTCAGGGCCTGTTATAAAAATTGTCTTCAGAGTAGCTGCTGAATCCCCAACCACTCTGGAAACATTTCAGAAGAGTGTGAATGGGTGCTGTCACAGAGCCGGAATAGCTTGTGGGTGTCAGAGAGAATGACTGAACCCTGGGGATGCCTCCCTGGAGCTGCAGAGTGACTGGTCAGCCGAACATGCTCTTTCTTAAGCAGTCTGATGACATGCAGTTCAAAGGTATGGAAATATAAAATCTTAGAGAGAAAGGGAAACTAGAAGAAGACCAGGCAAAGGAAGGGCAGCAAAGAGGAAACTGTTGGCCATGGAGGAAACAGACGCATTTGGTGAGAGAAACAGAGTCTCACTGTTGAGCTCTGAGCAGGTGCTTCATGGCACAGACCATTGGGTTAGTACGGATCTCTCAGCCTGCTGGCATAGACCTTTCACTCCACGAGTACAGACTTTCTAGCTCTTACCACTGACCTTTGTGCTGTCCCTGATATGAACTTGCATGAGACGTTGTACTGGGCTCTCAGCCTCCAGCTGAACTCATGCAGGACATCACTATGGTATCCAGGCCCTCAGCTGGATGCTTTGACTCACTAGTGCATGCAGAGATCCCTCGCACTTTTCTACATTTGACTTTTGGGGTGAATATTATAAGATTATCCAATAAATTATATGTCCTGTATTAAATCTATTCCCTTGCAAAGTCTGATTGCAACATCCATCCACTGCAAGAACCCTTTGCACTTTGGCTTGGCATCCAAAGGAGCACCACACACATTCTATTTGAATGTAATTCACTGAGAGCATTTTTATTGTCACCAGGGATGATGGGGTGGATCTGGTTTTCAGAAGGACAATGTGAATTACTTCACAGGAGAAAAAAACAGATGCAGCAACAAGAGTAAATCAGCAGGAAACAAAGAGTAATTTTAGTTCCTTTGTATATTATCAATGGGGAAAATGAGTGGAAAAATAATTAGATGTTAAAATTTGTACGCCTTATATAGAGAGAAAGAAACTGCAGGAGATATTTCATTTTTAAGTCATATGGGTGTCATTTCATTAGTTCTATACCATACCCAACGAAACAGAATGAGAACAAGGCCTAAAAGCTTTTTATAAGAAAAACATATGAATTCAGGCACCTACAATATTTAAATGAGAATGGAATACCCTTCTCTGACAAAACTAAACAAGAAAGGGGATACAAATGAACTACCATTTTGTATGTGTATCTTAGAAATAGTTAAGATAGGTACACATCTACATTCTCTTGGATCACTGAACAGAGATTTGTTCTTATAGTGTTTGTGGATGGGATATCATGTCTGCATCTTGTACAATGAATAACCACTAAGAACAATATGCAATGTCTTAATTAGTGAAACTGTGCTAGTAATTGGTTTTGAAACTGTCTCATTGCTATTTGTTTCTCAATAAAATTATTAAGAAGTAAAAAATAAAAAATAAACAAAATAAAATTGAAGAGAGAGAGAGAAAAAAAAGAAAAACTTCTGTACTGAGGATTGAACCTAGGGCCCCCAGCCTGTCAAGCAGGTGTTCAATACTGAACTCTACCCCAGCCCCTGAAAGACTTCCCAACAGTGACCAGCCCAACAATGCAGGCAAGGTTTTCTAAGTACAGGTTTTCAGTAGACGTATTTCATTTATTTCATATTTTCACCTCTAGCATTAGGGTCTAGACACTTTCCTTTTAAGTGTGAGGACTTGAAGTTTAATACTTTATAATGAGAGTTGCTGTAAAATGCATTCTTCTAAGCAATAGTCAGAATAAGAGAAAAGAATCATTAGTTTCCTACCCACAAGACAATTTTTGCTATAATTTTTTTCTTCTAAGAAACTCACGCATTTCCTGCATGACTTTATTTTTTTTCCATAATTTTATTGAGAAACAAATAGCAATGAGACAGTTTCAAATCAAATTGGTAGGACAGTTTTAATAATTAACACATTGCATACATTCTTCCTAGTGGTTAATTGCTGTACAAAATGCAGACGTGATAGCCTATTTACAAACACCATTAGAACAAATCCCTCTATTCATTAAGAGAATGCAACTATATATCTATCTTAACCACTTTGAATACACAGAGACAAAATAGACATTCATCTGTATCCCTTTTTTTTGTTAAGTTCCGTTATTTGAATATTATAGGTGTGTTAACTCAGCAAAATATTCTAAAAGAGTTCAGTAGCCCATAATAGCATTGGGTCTTCCGCTTCACTGGCAATGTCAGAAATTGTTGACCTGAGTGCCCTACAGCTAACAACATTACAGCATGGCTTTACTTCTTATGCTTCATTTTTATACTTTTCTGCCGGATAGTTAAGACCATGGTAAAGCAGGACCTATGCAACAAGAGTTGTAGCTTTTGGGTCTGATAAGGTCAGTGAAATCCCCTTAGGATTTATCCTGAGATCCTGTTCCTCAGATTGTAGAATCTTTGTCAGTGTCAGCCATGTGGATGAGTCACGGCCAAAGTTCTAATCTATAGCCTCTCTTGATTTTGTAGGAAAAATTGGATTTTATAGCTTATTTAAAGCATAATTTTTCCCCCAAGGAATATACCTGTCATTTTATTAGTAGACATAATATTCCCTGGGAGTGAAATTTTTATAAATGGAGAAACCAAAACATTGCCCGAGAAAGAACAGAATGCAAAAAGGTATTTTTATCTAAATTTCTGGGAACGGAATCTTGTTTTATTTTGGTTTTTTATTGTTTCATTTGTTGTTGTTGTTGATACTAGTTGGCACACGGGTTCTCTGTCTCGTGCCAGGTTGGTGGGATGGAGCGGCTGCTGAGGGCCTTGTGCCGAGTGACCGAACTTCTCCAGGGCCACTCTGGTGGGGCTGGGACCAGGAGAAGAGGCTTGCAGGGGCCTCAGGAGTGCGGCACATGTCTGTCTGGCACCAGAGGTGCTGGTCCTCTCGTGACATACAAAAAGTATCTCTGCAGATGCCAGCACAAGCTTTTGTTTTACCTATTACCAAGGCAGTGTGTTCTTACTGCAAAAGATGGAAAACATAGCTAAAAATAAGCCATGAAAATTAACATGATTTTATCACTTAGATAGGTGGTAACATTTCTGATGTATATAATTTTTCTTCCCCCAGAAGCACTATTTTCTAAAATTAGGGTATCAACCTAGTTTTATAACATGAATGTTTCCACCTTGATGGTATTTCATAAAACTCTTTCAATCTCATTTAAAATAACTTCTTTGCATTTGACTGAACCAGTGTAATGTCATTTCCTTTCCCCATGATTCTTACGTATTATGGTCAGCTTTCTGCTATTTATTATTTCATTTATTCTAATTGCACTAATATCTGTATCAAATCTTTTGGCACCGACATGATAAGCTTATTAAGATAGGTTTTTATTAGTGAAATTGCTGGTAAAGAAGTGAATGAAAATCACTTTTAACATGTCTTGATAAATAGTGCTCCTGAAATGTTGCAAAAAAATTGCTGTCCACCAGTTTTAAAAATTGGAATTGATACTTTTAAATGTGCCCAAAGACTGAGTATGATTCAAGAGAATGCTGCATGCTCTTCTATAGTTTGGCAATTAGCTTTCCAAAATCTGGTTTCTGTACACGTGATTACAATGAATCACATTAATGTCATATTTGGAACTATGTGGGTGACAAAAATATTTTAAACATAAAGATACCATGAGAAAGTTACCTACTGTCATGAATATACTGACTCACTAGGTGGGTCAGGACTACACACTGAACTCTACTTAGAGATGTATTTGAGAAAATAAGAAAAATTGTCCATGAATATGAAAAAGTTCTACACTGGTATCCTTGTTTCCAACCTAGTCTGATGTGGAAAGCCAGAACAAACCATTTAATTAAAATTATGGAAATAGTTCTACATTGGAAATGGAAAGCCCAATATCTGAAGATTACATTAATCTATTGTGAATCTGCTTAACCAAGGCTGAGGGGGGAGTATCAAATACATGGACCCTCCCCAAATCAAGTTCTACAAACTTCATGGGGCAAACACATTTTGCCAGTGGATACACACATCAGTTGTGAAGATTATTAAAATATAACCTATGGCTGGCAAGATAGCTCAGCAGACTAAGCGCCTGCTTAGGCAAGCACAGGGACCGGGGTTTGATCCTCAGCACCACACACCACACTGGCCCTGCCCCTGGGCACACTGAGTTGGCCACTGAGTCTGGGTGTAGTGGTGTAGGCCTGTAATTCCAGTACTGGGGAGGCTGGAAACAGGAGGATCACTACGAGTCCAAGCTGTGTAGTAAGACCTTGTATCAAATATATCAAAATAAATAAATGAATAAACAAAACAATAAAATATGATCTTAGCCATTAAATATACCACTAGGCTGCTGGGGGAAAAGGTAACAAGTACTACAAGGTTTGCGACATAAGGATAAGAGGAAGCACACATGGGGTTCCTAGTTGGAGAATTTTTGCTCAGAATTCCTTTCCTCTCTAAGGTCTTACATGTCTGCAGTACACACTGATTACATCCATCACTCAGAATTAACCTAAACAGCCTACAGAACTATTGAAAATCAGTTCTGTTCACCACTATGTGCTATCCACTGACCATCCTGTCCTTCTCAGTCCCTTAGATCTTTTGGTTGACACAATAAATAACATGGAGAATCAAACTCTTTGATGCATACTAGCATCCTTCTTGGTTTGAAGTTCCCTAAACAACTTCCCCAATATCATCAGCTTATTGGGAAAGAAAGAAAAATAGAATTAATAAATATTTTGTCTGTTCTTCTCCAGTTGCTATCATATACACAACAGATCCTTTTTAGAAAGATCTGATTGAATAATCTAAATAATATTCATTTGCTCATCCATTCATGAACTCCTTGGCTACCCACTCTATGCTAAGGACTCTGTGAGCCACAAAGAAAAAAAAAAAAACCCTGTCAACAAGATAATTAAACACTGCAAAATCGAGGAAAGCACACACATGTTGCAACATCATCTTTCAGAATGAGCCTCTTATGTTTTGGGAAACAGAGATTTGTTTGCCAAAATACTGCAGCATGGAAAGAAAAAAATAAGAATCTTTGTGTTTTTAACCACAACAGCTGCTTTGGAAAAGGATGTCATCATGGATATAGTTAAGCATGGAATGGTAATTGCTCAACTTGTCAATTGATTGCTAGATTAAAAACTGCAGAACTGTGATTGCAGCTATCATGCAAACAAATTCACAGTTCTGAAAATATATGTCCAACTAATTGTGTTTTCTAAGGACAGTCGTTCTTTTGGGGGGGTACTGGTGTGTGGGTTTTAATCATGCTAAAGATCGAATTTATAGCTACTACTAGTGAAAAGGTATAATGCAGACCTGATTTTTAAAAATACCTACTATTTTAATAACTAGTAGCCTATAAAAGATATTTTTCTAGTGTTATATTAGGGTAGCAATGACAGTAATCAGATTCTTAAAAAAAATAACCTCAGAAATGCAACTAGTTTTGCATTAATTTGACACTAGCTACATTTCTGTCCTACAACAGATCAAATCTCTGTATTCCATCACAGAATCATTCAAAATATGTACAATGATATCTTCTAGAGGCCTTTAAGCTGTCACAATCCTGTACTAGATATGATGGAAGAATATATTGACTGTTTAAATTTTAGAATAATCATAATAAAAGACACATTGCTATTACTGTGCCTCACATGCTTATCTTACCATTTTTGCCACTTTCTGAAGCAGTTCTGGAAGTATTTTTTTGTGTCTTTTTTTTTTTTTGTGGAACCAGGGATTGAACTCAGGCCCTTGTGCTTGCCAGGGAAGCGCTTATTCCACTGAGCCATCTCCCCGGCCCCATGGGAGTCTCTAAGAGGTGTGATAAAAACACACAGTGACTGCCACTGTTCAGTGCCATCCCACAGAAGGGTAGGCTCATCAAAATAAACTATGTGTGTCCTCATCCATCGACTCACCAGGTCTGGAATGGTGTGGCTTCTAGTTCTACTGAAAGATCAAAATGACCTTGAAATTACACATCTCGAATCAACTCAGAACATCAAAGCAGCTGATGATGGGCTATGTGTGCTTATAGGGAAGGAGAGGTCAATAGCAATGCCTTCTTCTTTAATAAATTCTGAAAAATGTAAACACTTGGTATGCTTTGATCACCACTTACAGGTGATGCACAATTTTTATTGCTATATGAGACTTATTTTCTGAAAACACTACTGTTCCATGGAGGAGTGATGAGTTCAGAGGATCTGCAGCAAGGTGTAGAGGAGGAATATATGGCTAAATTGAGGATGCTCCAAAGCAGAGACCTGTTATTGGAGCAGTAAGAAATGGGTCCCCATAACCTGTAAGAATGTAGACAGAGTGACACAGAGCTCAACTCTACCCACATGACATGATGGGAGTGGGCAAAAGTAGGAGAGCTGAAGGTGCTTGCATGGACTCTGAGCTGTTAGCTGCTGACAAGGGTAGCTGATGCTGGCTCGAGATGTTCTGAATCTCTGGGCTTCTCCCCACACAGTGAAGCACTCAGAAGGGTTGCAAACACAGAGTGCTAAGCACAGTCAATCTTTGAAAGGGCCCTAGGGATGTCTAAGCTGAGCTCTGGCTGAGCTTCTTCAGTACAGTGTGTAGCCACTCAGACAAATGTCTTCACCTCCCTTTCTTCTGCACTTCCCTTGCTAGATGCTAGAAGTGTTTTAAGAACTGAAGAGCTACTTTTGAAGTGTTTGGTATAACATACACACTCTATGCCTTTTCCAATTAGAAATCATTATCTTATATCCTTTTTGATCAGCTATTGGAGAGTGAAATAATTACTACTTTGATGGCCCACTCGAGCCCAAATTCAAGTGTAGCCTTTTATGGCCACTTGGAAACTGACTTGGCCACTATTGTCTGTGGGATACAATGAGACTCTGTTCTCTTGAATCTGCTCCAGGCTTGAGAAAATTGGGCATGTATTATTTTATACTAAATACGTTTCCATTGTTTCTTGATCTTGTAATAGCAATACTTTACATGATTCAATAATATTAATAGCACAAAATGGAATGAGTTCAAATCACAGATGGAGGGTGATTGATTGAATTCATTTAGCTATATGGATTTCAATACTTACATTTCAGACATTCCTGAGGGGACTTTTGTCTTTGACTCCAAATGCTGTTTGAATAAAACCAATTATACCAGTCATGCAAAAAGCAACTGTAGCTATGGACTTCATAAAAAATAAGGCATATTCTGGCAACATAACTCTTTGTCACTATTGCATGGTCAAAAAGATTTTTTCCCAAGACATTAGAGAGTCAAAACATCCTGACAGAAATATAATAGTATCAGACAGGTCTCCTACAATGGAATAAGCACATAAAAAGAACAACAGACTTATATTATTGGAGGAATAAAACCATTCTGCCTCATTTAAAGTAGTATTTTATTTCTCCTGATAATGTCCCAGATTCTGATAAATTATATCCACTCACTTTTTAGGAAAGCTTTATTCACTGCCTGAAATTTTATTTTAAATAGGACACATAAGAGAAAATACTAGAATAAGGCATAAAGCAAACACACACACACACACACACACACACACACACACACACTATCTGCACTTGAGCTTAAAATCTGTGAGCAGGAAGCAAACATATGCATATAATTGAAAACTACACTAAGACTTCTAGGAAGACACAATAAAGATACCAAAGAGAGGTATTGGAATAGTGTAGAGAGTTAGACGACCTCAGAAGGGGAACTATTTGAAGAATTCTTTGAATTATGGAGAAAATTGAAGAAAATTGGAAAACTATTATATGTTCGCAAATATTGAGCTCATCAGAAACTCCTGAAAAGCTGTTTATAGCAAAGGTTGTTGGGCCTACCTTCAGGGTTTCCGAATCAGCAGATCTGAGGTTGGTCCAAGTATTTGCATTTCTAACAAATTCTCAGGGGCTGCTGATGCTGCTGGTCCTGAGAGCCCATGTTCAGGACCAGTGTGTAAATAGAAACTCATGCTAGCACAGGAAGAATAATTCAGGGAGCAGCACCTCTGGGTGCCTGGAGTAAGAGGCACAGTAGACAGAATAGGCTGAGGTCAGAAAGTAGGGAGCATGGCCTTCGCATGGTGTTGAGCATGGAAAGGGTGCAGTCATTTTTTAAGAAAGAGCACATTTTTTAGAAAGAGATAAGCTTTAGTAACAGTTCATAGGGAAGATTAGAAGAGAGAAAATCAAGGAGGTTTGCAGCTCATAAGAGAGATTAGGGACCCGATGTTAGGTCCTGAAGCTGGAGAAAGGGGAAGGTGCAGCAGACTCACCCTAGAGTCTGATACCTACAGTGTACAGCAGGAGAGAAGTTTAGTTGATGGAAAGGTGGCACTGATGTCATAAGAAGAGAAGAAAGGGAAAAGAAGGGAATTTCATCCGCAAAAGGACAGACTCATCCAGGAAGCTGTTGGTAATGGAGGCCCACCAAGGTGCTGGAATGCACAGATACAACTCTAAGGGTGTGTATTCTGGAGACGCAGAGATGCTAAGGCTTTCGGACAAGTGGCTTTCTAATAAAAAGATGTACAGGAACACAGGCAGAACATGGTGCTATATTTGATAGGGATGGTTAAGACTGTGAGCATTTGGGATTTGAGAAATAGGAGAATGAAAGGAATGCTGCATTATGAA
>NW_004524599.1:5929868-5938526 GCF_000260255.1 Octodon degus
CTCCCTCTCTCCCTCTCTTCCTCTCTTCCTCTCTCCCTCTCTCTTTCTCTCTTTTGTGGTACCAGGGACTGAACCCAGGACCTTGTGCTTGCCAGGCAGGTACTTATACCACTGAGCTATCTACCTGGCTCAAAGAATGGAATTTTCATAATAGTAGTCTTATTCAACCCTGGCAAAGGTTATTGAAAACCAAGCAAAAGCAAATAAGCAATCATTCAAGTTGACTATTAGTAGGTCATTGGTGTATATCCTAGAATGTCATTCTAGAAGTATTTAGGGACAGAAATAGGAGACTGAGGTATAAATGGGAGGTAGCTGTTGTGGTTAAAGGCTGAGGATTGCCTGGGACTGAGGAAATGTGAGACAGAATATAAAGATAAGCTTCACACTTCTAAAATGTAAGATAAGAGACTGACAACTATTTGGAGCATTATGCCCTAGAGTTAACCAGATTATTTGAAAAGAAGATTTATTTTAAAGAGAAGTTGAAGAGTTTGGTACCTAAAGAAGTATTGTTAAAATAAATTCCATACAGTGTGTTAACTGATGAATTCTAAGTGTGATATTTTCAAGAGCAAAGATGAGTCATTTCCTTCAGGATAAGACTAACTCATCCAACAAGGTAAGTTTGATAGGATTTTGCTTCAAACTTGATCAAAGAAATGTTAAAGAAACAAATGGCTAATAACCTACGTGTAACTAAAAGTTGAAACTCCTTTGTAATGTATCTATTGAGTAAAGAAGAGGAGTGAGATTTGGAAAAACATGTTAGGTATCAGGAAATACTGTGGATGAAATAGGGCTGGGATTCTGAACAGTACATGAAGAATACAATGCTATTCTTGTAGATTTTGTAGCAACAACTACTAGGAATAAATTTTTGAGTGAATTTGTATTAATTGTTTTCCATTTACTGATCTATTTATTTTCACACGTGTGAGTTACCAGTAACTCGGTGTATACAAAAATATTTGATAAAATGATATTTAATAAAATTCACAGAAGGAATTATTTTTACAGCTTCAAGTCATTCTGTAACGGGACCAGTCATCTTCTTTCCAATGAACTTGATTTTAGTGACTTGTCCCCTTTTAGTTAACTCAAGCATTGGCTTCATCATGTCTCATAGGCTACTACTTCCTGGGCCATTGCACATAAGACAGAATATGTGAGAAGAACTTAGAAGAATTCATGAGACTTGAACTTTAAAAGTCACATACCAGGAATCAATACCTCACATGCACCTTAGAGATCACTGAGATGGACAGTTGTGATCGTTCATCTAAATACAGTGGGCACTAGACAATTCATTCTACAGACTAGTCACTGAGTGCTTTGTTTTCTACTGAAGAAAGCAAAAGACATCTAACCAGCTGCAACATGGTTCCAGATAATATTTTGCAAGTAGCATTGATCTGTTACTACAACATAAAATCAGTACTTATTAAAACATTAACATTAGATGTATAGCATCAGATAACACTTTCCTGATGTTTTTCTCTGTGGGGGATCAGCAAATTCTAGAACAATAGAACTTTATGGTTTGAATGGGAACTGTTCCCAAATACTCCTGTGCTAGAAACATAGCTGCCACCTCATAGACTGTGTGGGATAATTTGGGATAATTTGGTGGCATTACTGGTGGAGATGAAAATGGGAAGTTGGGTTCAGTTTGAGGGGAGAGGATTGTAGGGGTAAGATACCAGGGACTATGTCATCCCTGACCCCTTCCTCTTGGGCTCTCCTACCTCCCTTCTTCCCAACTCACGTGAAGTGAGCAGTTTTGCTCCAGCACAGTCTTCTGCCACTGCCCTACTGCCTCACAGCAGGCTAGAAGTGATGGGACCAGCCACCAGGGGGTGAAATGAGAGCCCAGTTCTGTATTTCCTCCTGTCAGCTGCTGATGTCAGTATTTGTTACAGGAATGAAAACCTAACTTACCTAGGAGCATTGTGCTTCCCTTTGTGAAGGGACAGTTGTCCTTTTTTATTTTTTCTCTTTGGATTTTTTCTCCATGCCCTGGAAAATTTTTTCTGAACAAGTGAGAATAGAGGCCTCCAATGCAATAGGATGAGGAAGAACTTTGTCTTCTGGGGACATTACCACTGTCTGAAGAGAATTTGGTTGGGCAAGTGCTACTACTTTGACCTAGCATGCGCAGGTAGAGACCCAGCTCAATAGCCTGCAGTGTTCAGGATAGGACCAGCCCCTCAGCGAACAATGGCCCTGCCCCAAATGTCGCTGGAGCAAAAGTTTAGAAGTCCTGAATTATGCTCAGTTTCGAAAAATTGAGAAAAGAACCTATCTGCCTTTCTGGCACTTCTAGCATACCTTAGTATAAATAAGCCATAATAAATTCCTACTTCTCAAAGCACATTTTTCTCTTTGAAATGCTCTTTAAGAATGCAAAATGGGGCACTGGGGTACAGCTTAGTAATAGAGCATATGTTTAGCATTTGTAGGACCCTGGGTTCAATTCCCCTCTGAAAAAGAAAAAGAAAGGAAAGGAAAGGGATAGGAATGGAAGGGAAGGAAAGGGAAGCTTAGAGTGCACGATATATAGTTTAAGATGGATTTGCTTGGGAGTGACATAGTTTTTGTTATCTTAAGGTTCTCCTTCTGCCTTGCAGTAGACCCAGCTTTCTCTGGAACATTTTCCTCATGTTGCTCATCCTTTCTAATTTGCCTGCTCCCCCTCCCCACCAAAGGGTGTTGGGCTTAGTCAGAGGCCATGGCATAGGGAAAATTGTGCCACAGTGCCCTCCCAGCCCTTACATCTTCATTGGTTTGTATCCTTGACTCAAAAGACACCAGAGCGTTGTAAATTCCTAAAACGCACAAGTGTTGAACTTGAAATTTTCCTAAGAGAAAGCACACGGAGAAGTCATATCGTGTAGATCAAAGAGAAGCGAGCTTCCAGCTGGGCACAGTGGTGGCTTCTTGTAATGCCAGGCCCTGGCAGTCTCGGTGCACAAATAACACAATGAAGATATTTGTTGACAGATTTGTATATGCAATAGAGCACTTCTCTGCCATAATGTAGGATGAATTTAAGTCATTTATAGGAGAATAGAGCACGTGAGGCCATAAAGTTAAATGGAATAAATCAGACACACACACACACTTAAATATTACATAGTTTCTTCTCTATGAAAAACCCAACATATAAATAAACTGAAATAAAAGTTGAATAATAGGAAACAAGGAGATACTGCAGATCTTTTGCAAAAAAGGGAAGGGCACCAAGAGATGGAGGGTGGGGGAGGAAAGAGAGGTTGAGGGGATGAAAATGAATGAAAATGTACTATGTGCATGTAACAACTGCCCAGGACGAATGAGACTGTTAAGCTTTCTCAGCGTGTATCAATAAAAACAAATCCTAAAAAAGTAAACTAACATCTATGAGAGCAGCCTGATATTTCACGCAAACTTGACACTTGTTGCATGATACAATATCTTCTCTTCCCTGTACAGCCCCACATATATGAGCCATCTTCATTGTGGTTTTTAAATGACCATGCTTGTCATCCAAAAGCAAGGAGTGTAACTGAATTGATTTTCTTTTGAAATGGCAAAACAAAGTTCAAAACTTGGGGCTAATTTAAAATGTCTCCTCTTGGACTAAAAGGATAAAGATGAGGATCTCGGAAGCCAATCGGCTCTCCACTAGCAAGACTGTCAATAGTGAGTTTGGATAGGTCAACCATTCCTGCATCATTAAGCTTGTACTATTAGGTTTCATAGAACCTAAGATGTATAGTTGTAAAGAACATTCTAAGGCTTAAAAACTAAAAAATGTATCTTATAATTGACGTGATTAAAAAATGCAGTGTCATAGTTTAATTGGTTTTCTCTTTTTTGCTGGCAGATAAAATAAAAGGACATCTTATAATTGATGACATTTTAGATTCAATGAAGTAAAGTAACTTCTTTCTAAATTTCTTAGAGTCACTCCAACTAGGCAGGTCATCTCTAATTGCTCCTTTTTCGATGCTTGTATAGACATCAGTTTTCTTTTTTTAAATTCATTTCTATCCAGCTTCTATTTTAGCCTAATTATATATTCAACTTGCTAGCACATAAAAATCATTAATTTTCTGGATAGCTTTTTTGTTTTTAAAGCTGTTCTTTTTTTATATTATCATGAATAGCTAATGATGCCTACAAACTTGTGAAGACTGAAAGTTTTATTTATCTTAATAAATAAGATGCTATGCCAGAGAAAAAGAGAGTAGGTAAAAATTAGAAGCTATTTATTGTGATTGGAATTAATTGGTTATCAGAGTTTTATCCTAGTTATATAAAATAATATATAGCTTAATTTTCCTATGATTAAAGGGTATATAAATTCAAATGATGGTACAAGATTACATTATCACATTAGAACTCAGAAATCACATTATTATCATGCCATAACCCAGAGATTATATTATATTAAATCCTGTAAATTTGAATCAGACAAAGACACTAACACTAGTAGATATAATACCAAAGAAAGCTGGCAATGGCTGGATCCACCAACAGTTTATTTAATCACTTCTCAGGAGCTTAATTTCTGGTTCAGGTGAGTAGAGACACTAACTCAGATGCTGCATAAGGTCATCATAGTCCAGAATTCTGGAATCTTGGGGAAGAATGGGGGAAGCTTCTTTACTCAATAATGTTTTATTAGGTAGCTCTCATTGGCAGACATGTTCTGCTTTTTTATCTCAAGTTTCCTAGGCTTAATTTAGCCTCATTAATTCCAACCAGATCTCCAGATGATCTCTAAAATGCCTTACAGCTTTAAAATCCTAAGGCTCTGCTAAATGCTTCCTTCCTAAACTTCTACAGACTTCTTAGCTCCTTTTTTTTTCAAATTAATTCCTCCTCCTTCTGCCATGCCTGCCCTGGCAGAGCTGTCAGCCAAGCAGTGGAGATGTTCTGTTCTTTTTTATTTTTGTTCACGTGCATTAACCTTTATAATCCATGGTCCCCTCTCAACTTGTTCTGGTTGCCCTGTAACTGGTTAATAATGAGATGCCCACACCACACATGTTTGGGGAGATGGGGAGCTGCCAATGTTTCCTATAGAAGGGCATGTGACAATGACATTGATGATGAGACTATTGGGTCACGTGGTCCCTTAGTAGCCTTCTAAAAAATTTCACATGCATAATGAAGTATGATAACCAAATTAGATTGTATTTTCCTATAATACATTTATACTAAACATTTTAGTAAGGGCTGTGAGGACTTGGGACATAAGGGAACCTCTGCTGTGACATCCTATAACTAAGTGGTATCCCAAATTTTATGATCCAGGAGATTATGGGGCCACAGACACAAGTCTTTCATATATTTTTCCATTTGGACTCATCAAAATATATTCACATGCTCTAAATCTTTGTCCAAATTACTTTATCAATATAAATTACTCATTTACAGCATATTGGTACATGCATTTTTAGTTTTAGTAACTTGAATATAAAAATCAAAAGCCCTTAGGCAAGCGCAGGGACTGGGGTTTGATCCCCGGCACCACATGCTGCGCCAGCATGGCTCTTGGGCACAGTGAACCAGCCACTGAGACCGAGTGTGGTGGTGCATGTCTGCAATCCTAGCTCTGGGGAGGCTGAAAACAGGAGGATCACTACAAGTCTGAGCTGCATAGTGAGACCCTGTACCAAATATACTTAAAAAATCAAATGCTGTAAAGGACCCCAGTACATAATTACCAAAAACTATCTTCCCAGTAGTTCTATCTTATTTTCTAAAGTAATTATACTTAAAATTTATTGGGACAATTCATATGCATTTATTTATCAATTTATTGGCACTTACACATGGAGAGCTGAAAGAGTCCCTAGGAAATGAGCAAGTACATTTGACTTAAACTTTTTTAACTCAGTATTTTCTAGACTGAGTTGATGGATCGACTCAGTCTTTTTGTTATGAAATTCTTCATTACAATTTTCCCTAATGACATGCACATACTGACACTAGAAATCACTCTGCTGGCTGTAAGAGAAAAGGCAATGGGACACAATGAGACATAAATCCACTGGTGTAATGTGAGGCTGGGAAAAAGTATAGGCAGAAAATACCAGAAGGATAAAATTAAGCTCCTTGCATGTGTTGCCCACTCACTTTTCTTCTTTTGGGGTATAGTCTTTTGGTGACATGCCCAGACTTGTTTCTCTTGTACATATGGAGTGATGATCCCAGGATTTGAAAAAAAAAATAACGCTTGGGATATATTTCCCTCAAAAGTCATTGTAATCAAAGTGTCATAGTTACTTTTTTCTCATTGCTCAGACAAAATGTCCAACACCTAAAGTAAAAGGAGGACACGTTTATTTAGCTCACAGTTTGTAGAGATTTCAGCCCATAATTGGCTGGCTCCAAAGCAGAGTGGCACATGACAGAAGGGCAATAGTTCAAGGTGGTGAGAGACAGCAAAGCAAAGTAAAGGAGAGAGAGAGAGAGAGAGAGAGAGAGAGAGAGAGAGAGAGAGAAACAGAAAAAGAACAATTCTCTTTCTGTCCCTTATACTGTATGCTCGCCATCCACCCTAGGGCAAGTGTAACACAACCCTAATCCCAGCTTTGGACCATGAATCAATCATAACATCTAGATTCGTCCACCTCTGAAAAGTCCACCTTGCTTGACTGCATGAGGCTTTGGTGGTGGTAGGCCCACTAAACATGTACCATAACACAAAGAGAATAAGCATTATTTGATTTTCTTTGCTTCTCTGTGAAGCAAAGGAAGGGACACTGGAATGGAAGTCAGAAGACCTGGATCAACTGCATCTGTAATTTACTTATTTTGGTCTCCTTGATAAAATATAGATCACAGTAGTCTAAAACAATCACACAGTATTGATGGAAATACTTTAAAGTAACATGTTTTGAAGGTTTGTATTTACAAAGTAGTATGACATACTATAGCATTGCAACATAATAATTTCTGGGTTTTCATTTCTCTATCATTGTCTTCAATCACCATGTCTAAGCATATTCATTTGGATAAGACTTGCCTATAGAATATTTTAAGAAAGCCTTCCTTTGCTTTATATTTTCAAAGTAGCATTACATTGTCATTAATTTGTGATATAAATGTTAGCACCACTAGATTATCACCACGTCAAAGTACATGACTGATCAGCCTGGCTGAGGATCTACCAGGTAGTAGAATGCCAGTTTCTAGCAATGATGTATGAATTAGGAGAGGCAGGTGCCACCTCAAGGGTCTGTTGTCTAAATCAAAAGCAATGAGATTTGTTTCCTCACTTTCTGTGTGTTACAGTTTGGATGCTAAACTCCCTATAAAGGGCCATGCGTTAAAGTCTCAGTCCCAAGTCTAAAGATATTGGGAGGTGGTGGAACCTTTAAGAAGTGGGGGCTCATGGGAGGTCATTAGGTCACTGAGGGGTGTGGCCCTGAGGGAGATAGTGAGAAACCCCAGATCCTTCCTTTTGCTTGCTGACCTTGAGGTGCATTGTGTCCCTCTGCCATTTAATCTTGATGTGATGTGCTGGCTTGCCACAGGCCCAAAGCAAGGAAACCAACTGTTCATTGACTAAAGATTTCCAAAACTATGCGTTAAAATGCATCTTTTTGTATTATTTCTGGTATTTTGCTATGCTAATGGAAAGCTAACAATATATCCTGGAATATTCTGAAGGATCAGCCCACCTGGTATTATGAACTGATTTTTTTTAAATTTTAATAAGAAGCCGATAGCGTTTATTTTTTTAATTCAGGAACGTGTGAGAGAATTCTACTCTTCTGAAAACCTAAAACCTGCTCCAGCCCTGCAAGCTGACAATGACCCACTGACATAGGCATCTTGATATTGGTGGTATGGCACTGGTACTAAAATAGGAAGATGCACTGGTGAGCTCTCTCCATGGAAGTGTAAGCCCCACTCCTCTATCACCTACTGATTCATGGCCTCATCTTTCATGCATCCCAAAAGCATGACAAAATGTAACAGGTTCGGATCCTTTTATAAATCTTACCACCTGAAGAAAATTGGAGTGAATCACATGGATGAGCCTGCTGCACAGAAAGGTCAAATTAAAAAAGAAGATATTGCTCTTCTCAAAAGGAACTTGGTAGAATATGACATTTAGAAGGTGTCATTCAGCCTTTGCACAATTTGACACAATCTTACGTCAGTAAAATGCTTTCACTTGCTACCTGGAGATTTTTGCAAAGAAAAGTAAAAAGAACAATTTCAGAGAAGAAAGAATCTGAGTATTCTTTTGAGTGGATTTGTTTAGGGGAAGAGCAACTAACTAACATAAAAGTACAGAGAGCACATTCTCTGCCACTATATAGATTCAGGAAAGGATCATAAGCTATTTATCTTTGGAAATTACATGAATTTGTCCTAAATTCTGTGGTATAGTACACATGTGATTATACACTGTTAAAGACCAATAGAAGCTGGACACAGAGTCATATATCTATAATTTCAGAACTCAAGGAAGTTGAGGGAATAGGATTATCAGTTCATGCCTAACTGGGATAATTTAATGATTTAGTGAGATACTTTCTTGAAATTTAAAAAGGAATAGGAGTGTAGCTCAGTACAAATGCCCTAGGTTCAATTATGGAGAGAGAGAGAGAGAGAGAGAGAGAGAGAGAGAGAGAGAGAGAGAGAGAGAGA
>NW_004524599.1:5938626-5940867 GCF_000260255.1 Octodon degus
AAAGGAAAAGAACAAAACTGTTACAAAAGCATGCTACATGTTATGATTTGTGTCTAGAAGTCCCTGCAAAGCCTCATCCAGTCATCAGTGGGGCAGAGAGAGGGAGAGAGAAGGAGCAGGAGGAGGAGGAGGAGGAGGAGGAGGAGGAGGAGGAGGAGATAGGACAGGAGAAAAGGAAAGGAAAAGAACAAAACTGTTACAAAAGCATGCTACATGTTATGATTTGTGTCTAGAAGTCCCTGCAAAGCCTCATCCAGTCATCAGTGGGGCATTTGCAGAGCTGGCTGGATCTTGAGTGTGTGATGCTGGGATTTAGAGTGTATGATTACTAAATTAGTCCATTGATTTGGCACCCCCCCATGCACACATCAGGTAACTTACATAGAGTATAAGCAGGGACAGAAAGAAGATTCTATTGTTGCTTATGTTTCATCACTTGCTTGTTTTGCTGCCTTCTGCCTGCCATGAACTGTTTTTCCTCTGAGAGGCTGGTCTGTCATGTTCCACCCTTACTTGGAGCCAGCTGACTGTGGACTGAAACCTCGATAAGCTCAGCCAAATAAGCTTTTTATCCTTTCACCTAGGGTATCAAGTGTTTTGTTTCAGCAGGGGGAAAAGTAACAAAGCACTATGAAAGTGCAGTACTAAAATCAGCTTCAGTGAGGACACCCTGACCTGGGAGTGACTGTCCCAAGCATGCAGAACAGGCCTTCACACTGCCCACTTAAGAGGCATGGCTTGCACTCCTTGAAAGCCCTCCAGAAATAGGCAGTCGGTAGTGTCTCGTAAGTGTTGGCCTCACACTGCTCATTTGTAATTCCCAGCTAATTGTGCTACACTGCTTTGCTCACTTAATCAAATAGTGACATCTAGGCTGTCCTCTGCATCTGGAATGTCTTTCCAATAATCACTACCTGCTAGAATCCAATTAACCCCTTCAAAATCTTAAATTACTCCCTCTCTCTGTGCCCAGTTCCTCCTGTTATTTCAGGAAGTGCAACTCTCCACTTCCCAACCTCAATTTCGCCTCCCTTGCAATCTCACAGAACATGCGTTCCATGTGGCAGTCCTTCCTTTGTAGTCTGACGATGGAATTAGAATATTGATGGAACTCTGTAGTTTTCTTTAGTAAAGCCTCCTTTCCTGCCTCCCTCTCACCTTTCCTCCCTTCCTCTTTCTTTCCTTCCTTCCTTCCTTCCATCTCTCTGTCTCCTCCTTTCTTCTTTCTTCCCTTTCTTCTTCTCTACCTTCCCCTCCTCCTGGTGTCTCCTTTCTCTATTCAAGGAACGCTTATCAGCTAGAGACTTCACTAAGCAGTGTCTGAGGTTCCTTCTTGTATGGAGCTTGTATAAGTGTGTGTGTGTGTGTGTGTGTGTGTGTGTCTGTGTGTCTGTGTGTCTGTGTGTCTGTGAGGGATAGCCAGCCGAAGAAAGAAGCCATCAAAATAAATAGCAATGCTCCTATGTTCGATAATGTCAGTATCATGAAAATGAGGTACAAGAGGGTAGAAGGGAGATGCTTTAAACATGCTTGTCTGAAACAACCTCTGTGATCAAGTGACATTTGAGCTGAGACATAATGACAGCAAAAACAAGTCTGATAGTCATCAAGAAAGGAGCATTCTGGACAGAGGGAAAAGGTGGTACAAAGCCTCAAGGTAGACGTGAACTGGATTTGCTGACAGACAAGCCAGTGTGGCTGTAGTCTGGTAAGGGAGACGGGGTGCAGCGTGCAGCTGGTGCCACAAGTAGGTGACAACCCAGCCTCTGCACCAACCAAGTGAGGTTCCATCCCCAGATCTCACCCCCTGTTCTTAAAGCACTTATTATCTTCCCTTGCATTATCGTTAATTGCCTTTTCCCACTAGTCTGGAAGCTGCCAAATCAGTACAGAGGGGGAGACCAAAGCATTACTTGTTAAGTTAGAACACGTCATCTTTACACTGGAACATCCAACAGAGTGAGCCACTGCACTTACTACACTGAAGGGCCAGTGGGTGACAAATAAATTGGTTGCCATACAGCAACGTTCACACAAGTGCTTCTCCTTGAGTCATGACTTAGGTCTCCCCATGAACTTGATTCATTTTCTTAAAGTGGAAATTCTGGAAGACTATATTCATTCTATGGAGAGTTTCCCCTAAAAAAATTTTTCACTCTAATAAAAAAGCAATATAATTGACTAATTTGCTATTGAAAAAGTGGAAAAATAATAAAATCAGGTCAACAATTTCTTTTTTTT
>NW_004524599.1:5941792-5954771 GCF_000260255.1 Octodon degus
CATCTTGTACAACAAATAACCACTAGGAAGAGAGTATGCAATGTGTTTTAATTACTGAAACTGTCATACCAATTTGATTTGGAACTGTCTCATTGCTATTTGTCTCTCAATAAAATTAAGGAAAAAAAATCATATGCCTCAAAAACCATGATGCTGCTCCAAAATAAATTAACTGACCTTTCCCAATTTTTTTAGACTAGGAATTGAACTCAGGACCCTGTGCTTGCCAGACAGGCACCATGTATCTCTGCTTTGTCGCCAGCTTCTCCCCTCCTCTCTCCACTCTTGTGTCACTTAGTTCCATATTACATAAGTCAAGCACTGGGACCCATTAATCAGACACCCAACCTTCAGGTGGACAATTTTGCTACCATCTTGTGGTTCCCAACTCATTTGTGAATCAAAATGTTCTTCCCTGGGATCATTAAATCACAAGCAGTTTGTGCTCTAACTGTCTTTATCTTTTTATTTTTATTTTTTTTTAACTCGAAGAAATGCTGTTTTTAATTTATTTCTTGATATTGTCTTTATCTTTTTAATAGGAAGTAATGAATTTTCTGGAAAGGTTAAAAAATTTAGTCGCAAGATAATAGTTGCCATTCATATTCTTAATCTAAACCACCAGTCTACTCAGAATGGCAGCTTTTCTTGGAGCTCACTGCTAAAATTTGAATTCTAGACTGTGAAGTCCTGATGTCCCTCCTTTCCAGTTTGAGTATAGACTAGAGCTTTTTCTTTCTAGGTGAATTCCTCCTTGGAAAAACTTCTTCACCTTTAATCTAGAGGTTGCTACTCAGTGTGACCATGGACCTGAGGCATCAGATTCCCTGAGCAATTGTTTGAGATGTGGACTCTCAGGCCCTTTCTCAGGGGCCTGAATAGAATATAGAACTTTTGGGGCAGGCAAAATAGCTCAGTGGAATAAAGCGCCTGCTTAGGCAAACTTAGGCAAGCGCAGGGACAACAGTTCAATCCCTGCACCATGGGCCATGCCAGCCCTGCCCTCAGGGTGGGCTAAGCTAGACAGAGTCTGGGCATGGTGGTGCACACCTGTAATCCCAGCACTGGGGAGGCTGAAAGCAGGAGGATCGCTATGAGTCCAAGCTGCATAGTGAGACCCTGCAACAACTATATATATATGTCATTTTCACAAGGTTCTTAAGTTACTGATGTGAAAACAAATTTGGAGAAGAAAGAGTCTATTCAGATCCTTTTGCTAGTCTCCTATGAAATACCATTTGCCTCTCCCATCGTACCCCAGAGAGATCTTTGTAAAACTCAAACCTGTTCACATAATTCTCCTACTTCCAAAAGGCAAAGTCTACTTCTGTCACTCACCTAGAAGGCACTGTCTCCGGGGTCCCTGCATGTCTCTCTAACCTCTCTTGCTCTCTACCCCACTCCTATTCACATGCACACATTCCTACGCTGCATCTGCGCTGTCCATCAGGACAGACATTGACCGCAGAGGCTTGAAATGGGTCCAGCATGAACTGAGATGTGTTGTAAGTAGAAAAAGCACACTAGACTTCAAAGATGGCTTGAGGGAAAAATATAAAATAAATCATAAATTTGATGTTGATGACATGTTGGAAAGATTAGCCATATATCTGGCTAAGGAAAATAAAGGATCAAAATTAATTGCAACCATTCCCCTTCTCACTTTTTTTAGTGTGACTACAAGAAATGGAAAGTGGGTTGTGGCTGAGAGAAGTTAGCTAATTTGGTCAAGGCCACACGACTGCTATGTGACTGAATCAGGATTTAAATTTTTCTTTTTTTTTTATTATGTGTTTAATACAATTTCTACAGGGTCTCACTACACAGATCAGACCTGTAGTGAGCCTCCTGTTTTCAGCCTCCCAAGTGATGAGATTACAGGCGTGCGCCACCACGTGCAGTCTCAGTCACTATCTCAGTGCACCCCAGGAGCATGGCATGCCGAAGATGGAACCTGTGTTCTTGTGTCTGCCTAAGCAAGCGTTTTAATCCACTGAGCTAGCTGGCTGGCCACTGAATCAGGATTTAAACCCAAGACTCTAAATTCAGACTCTGTACTCTTTTCAATCTTATTTCTTTCTGCAGCTCATGGACTTAGAGTGATGCCTGACATTTTGTTAGTGCACAATAAATCCTTTTAAAATCCAGCCACTAGATGCCATATGGTAGTTTTAAAGGAGAGTGTGGGAAAGTTACATTCTCTGTATTGAAAATCTGATGACTTACTAAGAAAATGGAGCTGTGTGAATGTATGTCTCAGACAGGCCGTTCTATCGTGCCTTGCCTTTTGGAGTGATGTCAACAGCTGAAACCCCACTGAATGGTAGGTTATCATTCTTCAGTTCTGATGTTCTGCACCTAAATTAAATTTTAAAAAGTTGCTTTGCCTTCCAGAGTTTGATTATTTCACCAATATAATTGGGATGAAGTGCTGCCTTCCAGCTTTCTTTTTGATTTTGTATTGTCTTTCAAACATAGAACATACAAATGATATAATTTGTGAATATTTCCTTTTGTGCATCTGACATATAAAGAGGTAACTTAGGTTTATTATTTGTTTATTTGTTTTTGTGGTATTGGGTATCAGACTTGGGACCTTGAGCTTGCCAGGCAGGCGCTTACACCACTGAGCCATATGCCCAACCCTTGACATATAAAGAGGATGAAGACAAAAGGATAGATATACTACAATCCCCCATTCAGTTAATTTCTGTTTCCCAAGGAGCTTTCTTCAGATAATTTCCATGAGAAGAACAAAACACATCTGAATAAAGGAAAGATGATAGGCAAAGCTTTGCAGTTGTAAGATTATATAACTGAAACTCAAGGGCCAGTCCGAGTGGGAATGTGTGTCAACTGTCACATAAGGAAGCACTCAACATTGGTTCAATTTTGATTCAGAAACACTCATGAAATACTGATTTCATAATCTCCTTTCAGAGCACTTAAGAAATACTGCAGCAAATAATGAAGTCAGTAATATGAATGCTACCTAGTAATCCTAGTAATTGTTCTTCTATTTTTTTTTTTTCAGATGAGGTGATGATTACCATTGACCTTAAGGGGAAACATGTAGCTTTGAAGATAAAATTGAAATGACAAATCTCACAAACCTGACTGGGAGCAAGCAAATTCAAAACTTTAAGCATTGCCTTTGACAAAGAGAGAACGTGCCAAAAATAGCAAGCACGTAGGAGTAGTCAAGATAGAAACACTTCAGAATTCCTTTAATGCTTTCTCCTCTAAGGGTTTATTTAAAGTGCCAACACAGTTTTTTGAGGAACCTCCACATTGATTTCCACAGCAGTTGCTCCGCAGCGATATATGCGCGCATGTGTTTATGGTGGAACAGTTCGTAATAGCTAACTCTTGGAAGCAGCCTGAATGTCCACCACCTGAAGAATGGATAAAGAAGATGTGGTTTTTCTTTATACAATGGACTACTACTCAGCCACAAAGAAGGATAAATCTGAGACTTTTTTTTTTTAGCTAAACAGATGAGATTGAGACCATACTCTTAAGTGAAGCAAACTGGGCATCTATGTGTAAATATCATATTATTTCTCTGGTATGAGAAATGGAAAATGTAAATAAGGACTAAATATATAATAGGTATTGTGTCATAGGAATAAAATGTCCAATGGTAAGGGAACTAGAGAGGGGGAAGGGGGAAGGGAGGTAAAAGAAAAAGTGAGAAAAGAAGGAAAACATGGAAAAAAAAACTTTTTGTAAATAGGAAGGGAGGGGAGGGGAATGAGGAAAAAAGAATCAAGACATATCATGTATAGGTATAAATTTTCTATGACAAATGTGATGATTATTGATATCTAAAGTGTATCAATAGTTGATTTATTTCAGATTTTATTTATTCTTTCAGGTTCTTACACTAGGGAAACGATATGATGTTTACACATGTAGGTCTAATTTATTTCTCTAATGAATATGGTCTCTAGTTGCATCCATTTACCTATAAAAACCTCAAGTTTATCTCTTTCTATGGCTGAGTGCTGCTCCATTGTATATAAATACTGCATCTTTTTCATCCATTCCTCAGGTGATGGGCATTTAGGTTGTTTTCAAGATTTAGCTGTGACAAATGGTGCTGCTATAAACGTGGGTGCACATATATTGCTGTGGTGTGATGTTTTCAGTTCTTTTGGAAAAATACCCAGAAGGGGAATACCTGGGTTGAATAGGACTTCCAATCCTAGTTTTTTGAGAATTCTCCACACTGCTTTCCATAGTGGTTGTACCAGCCTACCTTCCCACCAAGAATGGAGGAGAGTTCCTAGAGGCTATACTCATAAGTGAAATAAATCAGACCCATATGTGTAAACATCATATTGTCTCCTAGTATAAGAACCTGAAGGAATAAATAAAATCTGAAAGGTACAATAGATAAAATAAAATGGAAAGAAATGGAACATAAGGAATAAATGATGGAGACAAGGGAAAGGAGAAAAGATAGGAAAAAAAAGAAGGAGGAAAATCATGCAACTAGATACACAGGATAGCTGAGATGATTGTACTACTAATTTCCATCAAGTTTTTGAAAATAGAAGTTAAATTTTTACTTTGACTGACTATATGCTAATCTCTACAGTTTGAATAATTTCATTAAGGACAGCAATGTGCAATATGACAACCACAATTGAGTATCTTTCATCTTGTTCTTTTAAATGTGTATCATTTCTAATGTCTTATCAATTATTATTATAATCTTTTTAAAATAAATTTAAACATAAAGAGTAAAAAGGACAAGAAAAAAATCAAGATTTTTTGAAAGGAAGAGTTAATATTTGATTGTTTGACCAATCTTGCATACCTATATCTGGCAACAAATTTGCAAGTAACAATATGTAATATAACAAGCATTGTTAATTTTCTATTCTTGTTTTGGAGTTTTACACCATTTCTATTGGTATATGTGGCTTTGTCTCTGCCTATGATTTTGATATTTGTTCTTGTTTTGTTTTTTTTTTCCTTTAAAATGAAAAAAAGAAAAATGTATCAATAAACTTAATTAACAACTTGAAAGTACCAACATAATAAGAACACCAACCTTCAAAAAATCTAGGGTTAGGGTTAGGGTTAGGGTTAGGGTTAGGGTTAGGGCTGGGTTAGGGTTAGGGCTAGGGCTAGGGCTAGGGCTAGGGCTGGGGTTAGGGTTGGGTTAGGGTTAGGGTTATGGACAGGATCAGGGCTAAGTCTAGGGTTAGGGCTAGAGGTATGTATCATTGAATGGTGGCTTCCATTTAAGTGGAATGAGAAATGCCTCAGAGTCCAGAAGAGTCTTAGGCCAAATTGCATTTTTATGATTCTGAACAAAAATTAGAAAATCATCATCACAAAAGACTGCTTGTAAGATATAAAAGTTAAATATTCACTATCATGGACAGCTTAATATGCATGGTCATCAATATGATTTCTATAAAACTGTGAGTTTTCTAGGTAATAAAATTATATTTGAAGACAATGTTAGATCTTTTAATTTTATTTGTTTATTATTATGGTGCAAGTACATTGATACTTGCTTTCATTTTCCTCCATGAACTTGTCACCCCCTGAATATTACAAAATGTGTATTTGCTCTGTTTCCTTACTATAATGTAACCCTCAAATTAGAAGGGGGCTTCATATGCTTTGCTCACTGCTATACCTAGGACAGAGCTGCGTGGGCAACATGTACTGAAAGCACAAACATTTAGCAGTTGCTCCTGTTGAGGGGGCGGGGCGCTGGCCATGCCATGCTTGGTAAGCTACGGGCTCATTGAATCTTCTCAGTAAGGGTGATGGATGGTATTTGTGCATTCTTGCCTCCCTCTAGTAGTTATTCTTGAGAAGGACTCTTTAAGAAGAGGCTGCACATCCAGCCTTCTCAAGCACTTAGCCACTGACTCTGTCCCTTCTCTCTCTGTACCCCTGCTAAGGTCACTGAGCACTCACCATCCTATGCTAAAAGTCTGGATTCTTCACTGTTGCCTGAGGACAACAGGCTCAGACCTCACCACTTAGCTCCATTCTGATCACTTGGAGCAAGACCCTGGGGTCTAATTTATTCTTGAGTATTTGAGTGGCTCTGGTTCTTTTATTCTATTCTTCCATTTCAGGGAGTGATCTGTACAGTTCTACAGGTGTTTCAGAAGAGAGGCATCATACAGCTTCTCCCAGAGGCTGAGGTTCCCTCTAGTGTTACAGCTCCTCATCCTCCACAAACTTCCCCTCTGTAGAAAGGAATAGTCACGTTCCTTCTGTGTTCTCATAGCGGTTTGTACAAGCCTGTGGTACCTTTGTCTATTACATTACCTATAACATTACCTATAACAGTTTGCATGGCTCTCCCAGCCTTGAAATTCCATTCTGCTGCACAGTGGACCACATACAGTGCAGCCTGAATGATGTGTATGGAGTGTGCACTGAATAGGCTATCTGCTGCTTGCCTACCTTTTATTAATTTCCCTTTCTTTTTACATAGTACACTGATATTAAAGAAAAGACAGTCTTTTCCAACTGAGTCCAGTGTTGCTAGAACTTATGATCAAATTGCCCCATTTTCCAGCAGCCAAGGGACATGTAAGGTACATCACAGAGCTAGAATATTAGAAGTGCTTTCCATGGAACTTCAACCTTGAGCTGATAGTTCTTAAAATTTGACCTGAGGGTAAGGTCTTGGGGAAAAGGATTCCCAACCTTCCCACAGCCTACTCCTGCACTTTTGATTTTCTGATTGATCCTGTGTATTCTTAATAGTACCCTGAATTCCATAAGTTAGCTATAGTCAGTCTCTGTTCATTCATTCTGCAAATACATACTGTGCACAAACTCCACAGCCTTGGTCACTGAGCAACAACAAAAGGGTCATCAGGGAAGGGGTGGAAGTGATGAGTGTCTCTGATGTGTTCAAAACAGGAGGAAGCCACTTGTGTCCAAATCCAAGGGAATGATGGCAGCAAGACAATCCTGGGTCGTGAAGGGCCTTGGGGGTCAGCCTCAGGGCTTTGCCTTTTCCTGTTAGGTGAAGCAAGGAATTGCTACAGAGGCATTCCACAGAGGAGCCACGTGACCTACCTATCATTTCAAAAGGATCACTTTGGTTTCTGTCTGAGGCTAGAATTTTAGAGGGAAAAGCAGAAAAACGGACATGTCCAAAGGCTGCCAGAATAAACCAGGTGAATGATGATAGTGACATTTGCCAGAGTGGCCACAAAGATGGAAAAGTATGGTCAAAAATATTTAAGGAAGGGCCAGCAGGATTTTCAGATGTCAGAAGTGAAAGAAAGAAAAGTCAGCAATGACCTCAGTTTTAACCTAAGCAACCAGATAAGGGTTGCTTCTAGTTTCTGGAAGTCAGAATCATGAAGGATGTTGTCCTCTGGGGTGGAGGGAGTATCCACAGTGCTCGGTACTTTGGTCGGGCCACGTGGGGTGAGTGGTGAGAACTAAGCCTCAGAGTTGCGGTGCAGTGGCCATCCGTGGTCCCGCAGTTGTGAAGACGAAACCCACAGGATTCAAGAACAAAACAGCAACAACAACAGAGAAATCAGAGACAGCGAGCATGAACAAAGATGAACAAAGAAATGGTGGCTGCCTCTCTGTGAGGGCCTCAGAGGATGAAACGCTAGACCCATCTCCGGGCACAGTTTCTTCCTTTCGTTTCTGCTCTTGCTTCTCTGGTGCCTAACTTCCTCTCAAAGTCCATTCATATCATTCCTCTTGTTTCTGAAAATTTGCTCTTGTGTTACATCCTGTGGTTACCACTCAGCATTTCAGCAAATTCTGCCCCGTTCTTACTCTATACGTCTCTCATGTGTCTTATCTCCTTCCAAAATCATTAGCTTTCAGGAGGCAGAGACAACATTGTAAATTTATTTTACACTCTTGTGAGTGACTACTAGACTACTCTGTACACATTAGCTAGGACTAAGCAAGGTCCTGGCCATTGTTTTGTCAGATTAACTTAAATGCTCAGCTAAATTAATTCTTATCATATCAATATTTTGGTCGATTAGAATAATAACAACTGTGATTGAAGTTCATATTAGGATTTTACTGCACGCAAAAATCAGAACAGTGCAACAAGATGAAATACAATTCCATAGGAAATCGCAGCCCTATATATTCTCAGTATTTTAACAAATGGATTCATGTCATATATTTCCCCTTTTTCCTCATGCACTAGGATATCACTAAAAGCAGATGATTTTGTATTTCATGGCTAAGTCAGGAGAAATCTTATCACTCTGACAAGGTAATATTTCTCTCCCGTTTGGAGTCTCTAGATTTCTGCTTCTGCAAAGCCAGGTCTTTGTCTCATTTAATGGTGCAAACTGGAGATATCTCTACTGGTGACCCTGGTCATGACGTGGGGAGCTCTGGGAGGAGATCAGTGGACTTAGGGGTGCTCACTTTCCACTTAGTTTATCTGAGTCTATCATTCACGGAGCCAGTGCCTCCTCAAAACTGTGAACAGTGGCTGGAGCAGAGGTGGCTGTTGTGGGCCTTGTACTTCATGGCTTTGCCCATCTTGGGACACTGGTTCCAGTCCAGGTCACTCTGGGGAGAGTGGCATAATTGATTGAGGTCCCTCAGCCGGCCAGGATCTTTTCAGAGTCAGCTCTGCGATTCAGTTTTTGACCTCAGACCTAACCCAGCAATCGATACTGAGCAGTATCCATCAACCTGTTAGGGCAGCAGGGCTATAAATTACAGGTCTAGCAGAGCTTTCCTCCAAGCCCTTCCAAACCTTTGTATAAAGGAGACATGGGTAAATCCACAGAAAGTGTCTTTGATTATTCTGATAAGTGATTTGCCTGGATACCTTAGAGCTTTTCCAGTCTTGGAAAATGCCACATCCTGTCCCAGAAGGGATGTTCCAAGTCCTCCATTGGGTACCTGAAATCCCTGATGGCACTGTACCCTAAAAAAGTGCTCAGCTCATGACAGGGTTACAATCCCACTAGGCCCAATAAGTGGAAAGAATGCATTTAATACTTGCAACCTATCAAACACCATAACTTAGCCCAGCCTGCTTTGCATGTGCTCAGAGCACTTATATTTGCCTACAGCTCTGCAAAATCACCTAGCCACAAAGCCTGCTTCATAATGAAGTGTTGAATACCCTACCTGATTTATTAAACCTGTGGTGAAAGTGAAAAATTGAATAGTTGTATGGGCACATAGCCCTTTCACATCCTTGTAAAGGTGAAAAATCATGAGTTGAGTCACTGTTAAGTGGATGACTGTCTGTATATATGGCGCTATGGCTGAACCAGACAGCACTGATGAAGTCTCATTTATATGCTACGCAAAATACAACAGTAATAATAACTAGTAACAACATAGAATGATTGTCACAATATACTGGAATGAAAGTTATTTTGAATTTATGATTGTTTATTTCTGGGGTTTTCTTTTTACGACTTTTGGGCTAGAGTTGCCCAAAGCTAACTGAAATCTCAGAAAGGGAGGCCGTGTGGCCAGTGGCGACCACTGCATGAGTCCTGGGCATTGGAAACCCTTCCAATTGCACAGCTGAGTCACGGGAAAGCACTGCTGTCTTTGTTAAAGGAAGTATTTATGGGAAAATGTAACTACAGAAGTGAATGTTCAGAATTCTCACGTTTCACACCTGGTTTTAATTTTATACCTCTTCAGTGCTAACCCACTTTAATAATAGTAGAGTAGTCTGTATTCTAACGTTAGCAACCTCCCTAGTAGAAAAAAAATGGCAAGTTATTCTGCTCTCGCAGCATCCTGCAGGACCACACCTCAACTCAGCCTCCTCTTTGCTTCGGTCAGAACCGTCCTCAGCTAGTAAAGCAAGAGATCGCTAAGTTCACTCCTACTCTGATAGAATGTCCCTTCAGACCATCTCATTTCAGTCAACTGGAAAATGTCCTTGCCTTCCAGTTTGGTCATTGCTTGGCATATTTTTCTTAGTAGTACAGATGGTCCCTGATTTGTCATGATTTGACTTATGATTTGTTTTACCTGGTGATGGTTCCACAGTGACATATGGTCAGTGGAAGCTGCACTTCAGATTTTGACATTGCACGTGCCTGGGCCAGCTCTCTGCCGCCTGATCTGATCGTCTCTGGTAATGCTGACCAGCGGCAGAGACTGCAGCTTCCAGGCACCCTGAGAGGACACACAGGCACTCTCCAGCCTGCCCTGTGGCTAAGCTAGTATGCTCCATAAGTCATGGGTATTCAAAGAATTTTCGAACACAACAGTTCCAACTAATGGTTGATTTATCTGGATGAACCCCATTGTATGAGATATAGCCCCTGCGTCTTGCTCGGGCATGAATAGTTTATTCCCTGAATATCCTCTATGATTTTAGATAACTCTTGTAATGTTCCTTCAGTGCTGGAAGTTAGGGCACAGCGTTCATTTTCCTAAACTCATGAACATGTGTGATTTAACTTGAGCACCATGAAATGTGCAACGAGATAGCTGAGCTACTTCTATACATGACCATGGTTTCACGTGAGCTTTGTTCTGTCACCAGGGCTCAGCCTAATGGCTGTCACATAGGCAAAGAAACAAGGAAAATGATGACCTGTGTCTAGGCTGCTGGAGGCAGGCACCGAAGGGCTTTGCCCCGTGCCTCTGAGGCAACTGCCACCCTGAGCTGCGTCTGAGACCAACAATTTCCAGATCTCTAACTTTCTTGAAACTTATATATGCCAAATATTGTGTGAAGTGGAGCATGCCAGTGAGATCGTATTCTAATCAAACCTGTGCTTCAGCATAAATACCTAGAATTCACTTTCTGGAAATGGCATGCTTCATTTTCCCCTTTCTGCTATTTCTTCCATTAATTCACATATTTGATGTTTTGAAATGGTGAACAAGATGTCAACATTTGGACTTCAAATTATCTTTCAATTCCAGAGTCATCTTAAGAAGCCACAGACTCAAAATGCTGCACCATGCATCACGCACGCACCATGAAAAAGCCAAGCTTCTGGGTCGCCTGAGTTATGGTAGCATAAGAAATCCAGTGACAAGAGGGAGAGAGGTGTGGGAAAGAGGAAGGGAGGAAAAGGGCGCTTGGAGCCAATCAGTGCATGCTGGATGCATGCACGCATGGGAATCTCACATCAAACCCTATTAGTATGTACAATTAACATGTCAGTAAAGAATAACCCAGTCACACCTGACACTATACCGTATTACAACTGCCAAAGGTGATGTAGCTGGGCTATGATTATAAATGTTCTGTCTCAGGGAAGAATACAGTTTCTCTGTCACCAAGTTGAGCACTCAAAGACAAGGAGAAATTATATTAGGAAGAAAAATTCCTAATTTCCCTTTGGCTTGTGGCTTTAAATCTCAAAGCGATTATGCCATCATTAGCACAATTTACCTCTTGACCTTTTGGCTTGTCAAGGGAGAATTCCCCTTAGGAATGTCTGTGAATTGAAACATACTGGCAAAGAAAACCTCAATTGACTGTACACAGAGTACACTGGAAGGTGCTCGGCATCTGGGAGCTCAGACTTGCCTTAAGGGTCAGGCCTTTGTGATCCTGGTTTCTAAGAAACACCTTCATTTTGTAATGTCAGAGACCGGACCCCACAGATTGTAAAATGACTGTTGTTTCAACATAAAAGAAAAAGCCTGGCTCTTCCCTCCATACGTCTGCTCCATTCAGTCAGTGGGTCACACCACAGATACTTCAACCCTCCACGGGCTTTGACACGTTGCTGTGAGAGATCCAGGCACAAGTCGGGGCTGTTGCTGAAGGTTCTCTCCCGAGAGAATAGGAAAAGCTCCTCCTATCTTTGTGCCAACCTTACGCATACATCTCCACCAATAACCTTACAGAACAGCTCTGCAGTGCAGTGAGGACAGAGACAGAGGGGTGTGGACACAGACTCCTTTCCCTGTTCATGCAGTTGTAGTTGGTGATGTTCAGTGTCTGGGCATGGCCTGCCCTTAGGAATACTTTTGCCCATCTTGGCCTATGTTTCCTCTGAGCCTGTAAACTCCCCAGAGCATAATTTATCCTTTTTCTCCGTCTCTGTTATATATATATTTGCATATGGGAATGTGTACAGATATGCATTATATGTATAAACATAAGCATATGTGTGTAATGCGTATATCATCGTGCATATGTATGTCTATGAAATATATGCACAATGCATACATATATATCCTATGTTTGTGTGCAAGTATATACATGTATATGCTATTGTGTATATATGTCAGTATGTACATGTAAATGTCATGCATCTGTATGAATGTTTGCATGTATATTTCATCACAGGTACATGTGAGAACATGCACATGTGTGTATCTCATCATGTAAGTGTGTGTGCTTACAGATTCTGGCATTGCCGCCTATGAAGTCTACTGAGAAAACACAAAAGTAATTGACTTGTATAGATTTTATCTTGTCCTAAATTTCTGGAGCAATTACCCATATTGCCATTATTTATTATTTCACTATTTTATTAATTTAATGCAATGTTGTAGGAAAAATCTGCCTTTGAATTTGGATCTTGTATGCCCATTGTCCCTAAAAAAATTTTGGTTTCTTTCTTAAAAGGAGCGAATCATTTCTAAGATTCTTATGGAACAACAAGAAATATAAAGCACCTAACATGCAGTAAATGCTAACCATTATGGCTAGTGTTGTGATTTTTATTATTGCCTTGCTCCACAGTTTGATTAAAAGCACCTTAAGGCTGAACAATGCTACTAGCTTGGAATCTGCCATGATTTGCTTATCAAAACAGAAACAGAAGATAAATATAAAAGTCTCATTTAAATATCCCATTTAAAAATCCATATAGGGCCAGCAAGATAGCTCATGGGCTGGCAAGGTAGCTCAGCAGTCTAAAGTGCCTGCTTAGGCAAACTTAGGCAACCGCAGGGATCACAGTTCTGTCCTTGGCACCACATGCCATACTAGTCCCGCCCCCAGGGTGGGCTAAGCCGCCACAAAAAGAGAAAAAGCCATATATAA
>NW_004524599.1:5954871-5996723 GCF_000260255.1 Octodon degus
GTGGCTTGGGCTGTAACTAAGTCAGTATAAAGACAAATCAAAAGTTACATTGCTATCCTAAGAGTGTTTTCTCTTCTCACATTCTTTGTGCTTCTGTCACCTAATCACTGTGACTCAGTTGACACCGAGCTCCTATAATTCCATGTCTAATGGGTGCAAAAAAATCTCCTTAAATAAACAAATTCATAAGTGAATGCTGTATTTCATGCAATAGTTTTTAAAATGTGAAACATTTGACTTTCACATAAATTTGAATTAGTATAGTATATTCCTTGTAATCCGTCAGGATGGATAACCAAAAAGAATTTGCATTTGCTCCAAGCCACCTAGGCAGCAGACACAGAAAAACGGCAGCACAGCACAGAGGCTTGTCACTGAAAGCCAGGCTTGTGACATGGAACGAGCAGCAACAAGCAAAGCAACAGGCTGCTGACTGTCTTTCGCTTTCACTCAGCACTTACTTCTAACTCCTGTGAACTGCAAGTGCTTCCGCTGTCTTGCTTAAGTCATGGCAAACTAAATGCCGGGGCCAGAGGTCACAAAAAACATTCGAAGCTGGCAATGTCAATACTTGAAATGACACAGGTGGAACATAAATATTTATCTTTTCCCCCACTAGGTCTTGAACTGGATTTCCAGCTGGCTACATATTTCATAAAATAGGCCTTAAGATAATTCCTGTATGCGGTGGATAATTCTTCTTTCTGATAGCTACGTGGGCTCTCATTTCCTATTATCAGGGTGCCTTTAGGAATCTTTATTTTCTGTTTCCCTGTTACTCTGCCCATCTAATTAGTAGTTCCCTTTCCCAATTCTTCTACTGGCCACTCTCCAGCTCCGTCTAGCATTCCCTAAAGAGCAAACCTTCCCTAAAGGGTTCTAGGAAGTTGTTACTGCTGCTTTTGTCATAATTACCCCACGTGCTATCACAGCCCAAGCTTGTGAAAGGTAAACTACAGGATTTAGAGAGGTAGGTGGAATACTTTGAGTTTTCAGTCAATATTTTTGTGAAAATCTTTAGTCATATCATCGATATTGCAAATCTATATGCAAACGTGACTGTGTTCAAAACAAGCTGATTACACCCGTTTGCCGTGATGTCAGCGGTCTTATCTGACATCTGACTGAAGGGTCAGTCATGGTATTTGCTAAATCCCAAGTGTCCTCAAAGAACATTGGCCCTACCCATGTGTCCTGTGGAAGAAAACGGCCTCATCCAATACACTGTCTGCGGGTGATCTTTCATGCCAGTCTTAAGTCTTCAGACACAGTATGAGCAGCTGGCTATAAGCCAGGCCTTCAGTTGCCTAGAAACTTATAAGATGATGGTACGAAGTTCAGCCCTATTAGAGTTACATAACTCATTATGACATATGCATTTTTTCATTAAAAAGGAAAATCTTGAAATAAACTGTCAGTTGGTCGTGAGAGAAGAACACAAATTTACTGTTCTAGCTCCCTCCAGGAAGAAGTAGAGATGCCCAGCAGTGGAGTACCAGAAAAAAACAATTTGGGGACAGTTCTGCTGCAGAAATGGCAATGGGACAGAGAAGAACTGCCTAGGCCCTGGGGCCATCCTGGGGCCCTGTGGAGGGGTCAGCAACAGCAGTGCTGTATCCGCCTCTCTAGGGCTAAACTTGTCATTAAAATGAGCTCCTGTCAGTAGATAACTGAAGTACTGCATTCCTTCCAAGGGAAAATCCTAACTAATGCTAAATACACTTGATGAAAATGCTCCTTCAGACTCTAGAACCCTTGCAGGCTTCCTTGAAAAACACCTTGCCCAAGACGTGAAGACAGCAACTCTTCCTTACAATGGTTGATGTGGATTTGAAAGTGGCCTTGTGATTGGAGAAGCTCACACAGGGGTGGGTATTGGTCAGGATTTTTGTTGTCATCGCAAACACACAACTCTGAGTATTATATAAGAGAGAGGTTTAGTTAGCTCTCAGTCTTCAGAGCTGACTGTCCAGATGAGACAGTCACATCAGCTCAGCCTGAGGGAGGGACCACTCTGTGCAACTCCTGGCAGATTCAAGGAAAGGCACTGGCCTGGTGCAGAGGAGCCAAGCATAGACTGGTCCTGTTTGAAAACACCTGCTCACCCAGAGCGAGCTTGCCACCTTGGACTGGCCCAAACCCCTCATAACAGTAGTGTCAGCATTCCTCAGTGCCCGCCTTTTGGGCCCATTTCTTAAAGATTCCACCATTTCAACAGTACCATACCGGTGACTAAGGTTCCAGAACATGAACTTCTGTGGAGATGCACAAGTCAAGGAAGAGTAGTTAGGAACAACCATAGACCACATCACGGACAGCGGTGCACAGGTGGGCTGGGTTCACTACCCTAGTGTTGTCACAGAACAGGAGACTCCCAGGGAAGCCAGAAATGTCCCAGATCCTGAGTGGGACACAAGAAGGGGAAAACTCACTAGTACTAATGTTTAGGCTGTGTATAGGATACAAGAGGAACTGGAGACTGTTTGAAGAGTTCATTCATTTCTGCTCTTCGTGTTTGCTGTCCCAGAGCAGAAAATGGCAAGCCAGTGGGTAATCTTAGCATCCCTGGATAGGAGATAAATTTGAGCTCCTCACAAGTGACTGGCAGAAATTTGTTCACAAATAGTGTGTAGTGTGACTGCCCAACCTTCTGTAGCCCTTCTCCCAGCTGAGGGGAAGGGGGTGGTAGAGAAATCTGTTCTTGCCAGATCATGCCCCGGTTGTCCTCGCTTGCCACTGATTACATAGGGGATCTCAGGGATAAAATATACAATCAGTTTGTACTTGAGTATTTTAAAATTTATCCATCAAATATTGCATTTTTTAAAAATTTTGGAAATGTCTTATGAAACTGTGCCCAAGAGCTCTTTTCCATTGACCACAAGTCAGCTGTAATGAACATGCTCAGACATCAGGCATAAAAGCACCTGCCCTGAGAATACTATTCAATGCCTGGTGCAGCAGAGGTCATTTACATACATAAGGGAGGAATTTTAGGGTTTCACACAAAGCTTTGCCTTTTAGGGGACGTAGTGGATTAACCAGTGGGCAACTTGTAACACGCAGCTGAACTGAATCAGCATGGTTCTGCGAGTGGAAGGCCCACTTGAGGATTGTCAACAGCATACAAGCTAAACTGGAGAGCAAGATGGCGTGGTGTTGATTTTCCTGGAGAAGCTTGTCCTGTTGGTTTTCCAGATATGAACTCAGCTCTTCTCAACCTTGGAGGAGCTCCGGTCCTTGCTGTCACTGAGGATGGCTGCAGTTATCTTCGGGAGAGCTGTGGTGTGCATCTTGAGCATTGCTTTCTGGCTCCTGGCTGGTCCCTCAGGCTGCTGGCACAGAACTTTTATTCCACTGGGGCAGATATATGCTTTTTAGCATGTATCTTTCTAGCTTCTGTATATGCTTTCTAGCTTCTGACACTGACCTTTGGTTTTTCCCAGTGTGGATCTTTGATACAGACTTGCAGGAGACATTGTCATGGGCTCTAGGCTTCCAGCTGAACTTGTACTGGACATTGCAGTGGGTTCCAGGTCCTCAGCTGGGTTCTTCGGGTTTCCAGCACATGGACAGATTTCCTGCACTCGTCTGCATTTGACTCTTTAGGAGACTATTTTAAAATAATTCTGTACGTTATGTGCCATGTATTAAATCTTTTCCCTTGGAAATGCTGGCTACATCAAGGTAGAAGGAAGTTCCTAGGGTTCTAATCCTAGGCATCTCCCAGTGCTTTTGCAGGAATCTGGCAAAAGATTTACTATGTGATAAATAGTTATAATCCACTAAGGAAAATTGCCTCTGCATAATTCTTCTGGGTTTGAAGCTTTGCAGAGAGGGAATTTACTACTTAAGCTCATGATTGTATAATGGCAATTATTTCCTCTTGAATGGCAGGCCAGTGATTGATATGAAGAGGCTCCTGCAGAATGCTTGTGTATGTACATGTGCACCCAAAACAGGATGGCTACACACACACACACACACACACACACACACACACACACACACACACATACTGGTATGTGCTCACTGTTCTATCTTACATATACGCTTAACTAACCATGTACCTGTCAAAGATTTAAAATATTTAAACAACAATCATGCTAAAGTAGAATCTGGTTCTTGAGCTCTCAAATTCTCCTAAATGTTCTCATTTCAATACGCAGGTATCATCTTGGTTTCCTAGCACAGGTAAGAAAGTAAGCTCTTGGGAAGTTGTGTCCCTTTCCTTCCTTTTGAGCTACAGCAGCATGCACACACAGGTGGCTTTGTCAAGGAGTCACACATTGAGAAACAGTCTGCAAATGGCACTTAAAGCTCAGTGAATGATATTCAAATTAATGGCCTTTCATAATTCCCCATAATGTAGTCCTATTTGAGATGCTTTCTATATACACAAAGCACTTTATTTAAAGTAAGCTATAGTAGAATATAAATGTGTATACTCACAGACATATATGGCTAGATTATATATCTGGATGTATATGTTATCTATATCTAAATCTCATATCTGTGTATCTATATCTAAATGTCTCTCATATCTATGATATATATAAAATGTGGATATGTAATGGGCGATACATACTTATAGCTGAGAAAGTCACACAAAGAAAATAGTAAAAATATTTCTTCCTAGTCTCAATGATATAAGAAAACAGTCTTTTCAATAAATACAAACTGATCAAGAAGGGGTCAGGGAACTTACAATCTGTTTGGTCAATTGTATCAAATAAAAGAAAATGGGGAAAATGCTATGAAATCAGCATTTTCACATTTCACACTTGCCACATGCACTACGTGGCAAAGGAACTCATGGGCAGAAGATGTCTTTTATCTAAGAAGAGGTCATAGGAGTCATTTCTCAAGGGAAGTGGGAGGAGCACCTCCCAGGGCACTTGCTTCAATTAAATGGAGTGAATATGATATTACTAAGAGGTTTAACTCAGCTAATGAGTTAATTTAAGAATTGAGACTTTTTTCTTTAAAAACTAAAATAAAACGAATAGAAGAAAATGTGCATTGTTAGCTTTGTAACACACCGCGTCTGCTGTGTGCAGTTGGCAGGTTGTCATGGCACCCAGACAGCAAGCCTAAGGGCAGAAAGGGCTCATTCCCACATGGCCCTTGGGACTCAGTCATGAGCCCCGGCTTGGGGCCTGTCTGCTGGGAGAGAGGCTCTCACTCAATTTGTGAACGGGATGTTATGTCTGCATCTTGTACAATGAATAACCACTAAGACAACAATATGCAATGTATTAATTATTGAAACTGTCCTGCTAATTGGATTTGGAACTGTCTCATTGCTGTTTCTCAATAAAATTATGCAAGAAAACCAATACAGGTTAGGAGTGGCCCTGCAGCATACTAGGAAGCAAAATCGAACTATGCGTCTATATGTTTGGTCATATAATACTGAATTTTAACAATGCATGCCATTAGGTAGCGATAATCCTTTTACACAGTCCAGGTTCAGAACAACTTTTATAATCTTTTAGAGTATGATTTTCAAAGTGATGCTCATGGTAATCAGTCAGTACTTTAGGGAGCAGAGCGCTTGGATGTGCTTTTTAAAATTCTACACCTTTATATTGATTTAATATTACTGTTATTTGTTATTTAGATGATAATTAAATGAGACTTTTGTGTGTATGACAGCACCAAGTAGTGCAGACAAGGACCCAAAGTGTAGATTTAAAAAGTAAATGATTTATTTGTACTGAATTAATCCAAAGAATAAATGAAAGCTTTGCCATGTTCCTCCAGTTGTGTCACTCACAACTGAAAATAGATCCGTATGCAGAGATCAAAAGCCCTGATCCCATAGCAGTCAGTACCATATTCACATATTTAGTGGTAATTTAATTTCATCCAAACAACATGTTTTGCCACGTTAAATTAGATTTTTTCCCCCACTTGATTTTTAATTGATTTTGTAGCTTGTATTTGATTATAATTTGTTTCGATTTTGTGGTTGTCCAACGGCTCTAAGAGTAAGAAGTTTAAAAGCTGGTTTGCAGATGTACACACACAGTACGTTTGTCACGTTGAATGTACCCATAAAAACAACTGGTGTCACTTCCAAGAGTGCAATAGTATATGCATTTTTTTCTTTTTTGTTTTTTTGTGGTGCTGGCGATTGAACCCAGGGCCCCATGCATGCTAAGCAAGTGCTCTACTGTCAATCTATATCCTTGGCCTGAATTTTATCATTATAAAGGCTCCATGCAATACTCAGCATTGAGGTGCTACCCACACTATGTCTGTACGTTGTGGGGAGACGTTGGGATTAGTATGGGAAGTTGCCCCCCTCCACATGAAAACACCAGTTATAGCTGTATTTTAACACATCTCAAGCATGTCTATGCTATCATCCTCCTTATTTGTGGAAGTCCTGTATTGAATAGAGTACAAAACTGTCTAAATGTTGCATAATTCATTATATTTTCAGTCAAAAAATGGGCTTTAAATACAAATGCTATGGGCATACTATATACTTCTTATGGGGATTCTTGAAAATTTCAAATCTTGGAAATATGTGTTGTTAGTTAACGAGGAGTGGAAACAGCTGCTCCGGAAACCTTCTGCAGGGCATTTTTATCTTGACTCTAAGAAAGAATGGGTGAAAACTTATTTTCTTTCTGCTAAAGGTGTATTTTGAAACAGGCTGAGGACCTAATTAGTCTTCTATCTTTTTGTTTTAATACAGCTATGAATCTTCAATATTATTCTACCCTCCTATATCTTATTTCCTCAATCTGTGAGCTAGCAGGAAGGAGAAAGTAAATATCCATTTGATTACAGAATGGCACTGGAGGTTCCTTATGTCCTTAAAGTAGGAAAGTTAAGAAAAATGAAGAAGAGATGCAAAATAATGCCTTTGTTTGGTTTAAATAACTGTCTTTCATACTTGGGCGGGATTTTACTTGGAATAGATGGCATTGACATGTTAAAATGCTTTAGTATTTCTAATAGACATGAGGCATTTCTGATTGTTCCCTGGGACCTGAGCCACCTCTGCTGGTAAGAATGGCTGTGTCACAGTTTGTGACATCAAGAAGAGGCCTTTGTGGGATGGTGGTATGCAGAAGACCAGCACCAGCATTATCAGCTGCTGGGTGTCATTTACCCGTTCATCTCTCTTTCCAACTATAGAGTCAATAATTTTAGCAGAAGTAAAAAGATTGTTTATTTTGGACAACCTTAAATTTGTAAATGATAATGAAGAGTTTGTTAAGACAACAGAATAAATTCTCACTTTTTTCTTCTTTTTATAAGTAAACAAGGAAAAAGAAAATAAAGACCATTGCCTACAGAACCAATACTCTGTTAATGTAAATACATACAGTTTTAAAAAATTCCAAGCATAACCAAAAGATACAGAAAAAGCTTATGTTGGGTTGAAACATTATACTTAAATTTCAAAGAAAAACTATCTTTGGATGATCGATTTTTTTTAATAAATTTTCAAATATCTGTTGAATGTTCAGAGTAAAATCTATCACAGCAGAGAACATGGCCATATTGTTCACCATTGCTTTTCCTTCCCTAGGCCTACTGTCTGGAACAGGGTAAGCATTTATTAATGAGTATTTGATGAGGTAATTAGTTTTACTTGTTTTACATATATAATTAACAAATGGTTTATTGCCTGTGAATCTGTGAAAATGCCTGATAATGTCGTCAACTGGATCTGGAGTAGGTAGACCTGGCGGTACAACATGTTCCAGTCAAAACTATTGGCACAAAAGATCCTTGGATTCTAAGATCCTCCAATAGAAAGCTTCTAAAAAATTTACCAGACTTGGAGGAGAAGAAAACCACCTGCTTCTACAGTCCCATATGTGCAAATTGCGTTGAGTTCATTTTGCATCTCTTATGAATTTGCATATTGTCTCTACCACAACGACTGTTTTTAAAATTTCAATATTAAATTTTAATTTGTCACTTGGCAAGAGAAAAAAATAAATGACAACCCCAAAATAGCCTTAGCCATTGCAATTCAGATTTAGAATGGGAGCTGTGCTGTGCAGTCATTAGGTGCCACCTTACCAAGAACAGTGAATGGAAGCAGATTTATGTCCTCATGTTGTATTTACTACGTGACTAGTTAACTATGTGGCAACAGATGGCCAGATCCAACTTTATCCAAATTAATGTTTTTCAAAAATAGTTAAGATATTTATTTTAACATTCCTTTCCATAGGAGGTGTGATTTCATTAGAGATGTTTCTGGCGAGTAGAACATGGATTTATTTTGAAGTTACCAACATTAGGAATGTGATGTGATGTGTCTGTGTAATTGATTGATGTGTTGAGAGGATCAGGGAAGAATGGGTTTGTCATGGGAAGAAGAGAGTGGGTGGGCACTGAGGACTGGCCTAGTTCACCCTTGTCACTGGCTGCTATGACCAGGGAGGTGGGCAGGGATCCTACTTGTTCTCTTCTCCCTCAACATGACATGTTAGGAAATCACTGGAAAGCCATGTGTTGGTCAGCTTCAAGGGACGCTGGAACTGCATATGGGCATCTTCCTTTACCTGACGGGGATGGGCCACTTAATGACAAGGATATGTTTTGAGAATGGAGTTACCAGGTGATTTTACTGTTGTGGAAACATCCATGAGTAGACTTACACAAACCTAGATGGCCCTGCCTGCTACAAAGTGATGCTGCCTTGTACACCTTTTTTTTAAGGCCATGATGAACAAGACCGCATGAGACCAACTCAGTCATAAGAGACAACTCTGCAGTTGAGAGATGCGGTAAAGATAAGACGTAGCAGCTTATTACATGCATAACATAGGGTACTGTTTCACAAATACAATTTTTTTAAGTAGAAGAAGTTATAGTAAATACCTAACCCATTAACATAGTCTTCTATTGTCACGATGAAGCATTAGGCACTGTCTCTAAACATATGTGCTCTACTTTCCGACAACTGGCAGCACAGTAGGCTCATTTGCATCAGCACCATCCCAGACAATCTATAATATGTTGCTCTACAATGATATGATAACTACAGTGTCACCAAGCAATAGGAACTTTTCAGCTCCATTACAGCCTTATGGGAGCACTGCTGTATATGCAGTCTGCTGTTGGCCAAATTGTTCTTCTGTGGTGCTTGACTTCAATTGGAAATGACGTTGCCTCTTGGAACTAAACTGGGTCTGACACCACAGGCCCTGCTTCTTGCTAATAGCCTCAAGTTAACACCATCTAGAGTAACAGTCTGTGTCAGTGGGTGTGATGCTGCATTGAAATATCCTGCAGATCCATAAAGGCTTGAAAAATTATTATTTTGGATATAGTCAAATGCATTCAAATTATTGTTTTCAATATATTTCTTATGAAGTGTTGGGAAAACACAATGCGCGCTTCCAGGTCTCAAAGAGTTTACTGTGTGGTTGGAAAAATAAGATTCAAGAGCATTTGATAAACTCCAGGGATTCTTCAAATATCCATCATAAAGATTAGGTACAAAGAACCTAGTCTTACCAAACACAGATATAAGGATATTGGGAGGCATATTCACAATACCAAAAACCCTCCAAAACAATAAAACAAACATATGTATGTGTACAAAATGCTATTGTGAAGTGTTTTGATTTTATTATTTGTTTAGTATTATGGTTGGACAATTTTATGTCTACTCACATGGCATTCTCCTGTCCTTTACACCCAGCTTTATCCTTTAGATTCCCAATGTGAAAACCCTTGGCACAATTTTTGGAGAAGACACTGTTTATTTTCATGTGTTTAGGATGCATTTTCTGGAACGTAAACTTGATTACATCACTGAGTAACCAGTAAATGAGAGGAAAAAAGGAAAGATAGGCTTGTGAACCAAATGCTTTTCATTTCTGATACATGATGGGAGAATATGGGATACTTTTGTTAAAGTTTGATATTTCGAGCACTTTATGAGAAGTAGATAGTCTGGCAAAGTGAAATGTCCATGTGGTTTTAAAGATTTTTTAAATGCTAAGTTGATGCCTGAAGCAAATATTCGCAGCTCAGATATTACAAGAGCTGTGAAGTCTGGGGTTTTATATTAAAATTGAGACAAGACTTTTGCTGACAGCCTGCTGGTTCTGACACATGTGGGTCTTGGGGGGGTGAATTTGAAATGTGGTATTTTGCAAGTATTTGATTTTAAAACTAAGTAATAGCACATAAAATTACACTTCCTATCTCTTTAGGGAGGCGATAAACTGTTCACAGTCTGAAAAATACTCTGGTGAATCAGGTGAACTGAGATATTGCCAGTTATAGTTACTGCAAGTTAACCAAGAAAAATATGGCCATTTCTCACAACAACCTTAAAAGATCAAGCTGACGTAGAGTACAAGCATTCAGCGGCACACCTCCAAATGTGAAATTTCACTTGGTGATCATCTATTAAGAAACCTTAAATGAAGGACCATTTTGTATCTGTATATGCAAAATAGTTAGGATAGATATATAGCTACTTTCTTTTAATACAATAAGAAGAAAGATTTGTACTAACAGTGTTTGGACAGGATATCATGTATGTATCTTGTACTATGAATAACCGCTACGAAGACAACAATATGCAATGTATTAAGTATTATAACTATCTGACTAACATGTTTTGAAACTGTCTCATTGCTAGCTCTTTCTCAATAAAATTAATAATAATAATAAAAGTAAATAAATAAAATAAAACCTTGATGTGAAATGGATTTAGATGAGATGAGATTAGATTAGATTTAGATGAGATGAGACAACCAGTTCCTTTACATGGAAAAAAAAAAGGTTTTTTTTTTTCACAGCATTAGGGAACGAGCCCGGGGCCTTGTGCATGCTAGGTGAACACTCTGCCACTGAGTTATTCTCCCAAAAGATGCTTAATGCATCTTTTAATAACTGTATACCCGTTTTTACTTCAGAAATGACTATGTCCAAATTTCTATTAAAAAGAGATTTCTGCTGCCTCTTCAATCAGTTCACCAGATTGCCTTATTCTTTTCATTATTTTAAAGGGCATATTTTCTTCTCTAAAGGTCTCAACATTATCTCACATTCATGTTGAGTTTTTATATAAATGTCTGGAAATCCTATTGGATTTGGGATTGGCTTAAATTAAAGATGAAATTGAAAATAGAGTCCATTTGCCATGATTTGTAATCACTTGGAACACTTTTCTGAGCTTAAATGGCATATCCTAGTACAAACAGAAAGCTTAAACATGCACTGTTAGGCTGTGTTTGTCAGACTTTAGCCAGAATAAATTAACATAGACCTTTAGTTTCAGAGCAATTCAGGGATGGTAGTTTTGATCAATAAATTATTTCCTGTGGAGAGCTGATGTATGCTAAACCAAATTAATGTATTTGCTTGGTATTTGAGATTGAGGGGACCCAAGTCTAAGTATCATTTACCCCACAAAAAAGTAGAAGCCACTACAGAAGATGAAGATATATATGATCCGAGCACTGTGGTAGAAAACATATTACTGTAGGAGAAATACCATTGTGCAGATAAGTGACATAAATTATCTGTTGCACTTTAAATTAAGTCTGAGGGCCAGCCAAATAGCTCAGCAGATTAAAGCACCTGCATGCAGGTGCAGAGGCTGGGGGTTCAATCCCTGGGCCCACTGTGCTGGCCCCATCCCTGGGGCACACTGAACTGGCAATTGAGACTAGGCATGGTGGCACATGCCTGTAATCCCAGCTCTTGGGAGGCTGTAAACAGGCAGATCACTATGAGTCCGATCTAGTAGTGAGACCCTGAATACTCTGTAGACCCTTCCCTAAAAAAAAAAAAAAAAAAAAAAAAAGCTGGATAAGACCAAAAGAGTCTCATTCTCCATTGTATCCCAGTGTCATTATAGATTCATTATTGCTAGCTAATGTCAGAAAATCTGCTTCCTCGCCTTATGAACTACATCTATGAAACTCTAAATGAGACATGAGTGTTGGTGCCCCTGCAACTAATGTTTGAATAATTCCATGACAAAAAGCAAAATGTGGACCTGCGTATCTTGGACTGGCACCCAGAACATGTCTCAGACTGTAGGATTCAGGGTTCCTTCTCTAGGGGGCATGTTTTGAAGCAGGAAACTCAGATTAGCCATAACTCTGTGCAAAACCTCTCCCAGGGTATCCAGCTGGGATGCGCGTTCTCACCTCTTCTTCGTAGCCAACATTCCTGCATGAGCAGCCAGCCTACTGCTCCACTCACCTCTACCCATGCTTCTATCCACTGCTACTCTTACATGCCTGGAAGAGAGGCATTGGTAACGTCACTGTTTTCTCTCTGCCAAGTAAAATGATTGTCGTTTAGTCTTCCCCAGAAGTCTGCTGCATTTGACCCAGCAAGTCCTAACAGTTCTCTAGGAAACCCCTTCTCCTCTCCTTTTCTCTTCCCTGCCTTCTCTTTATTCCTTCTCAGCTCTCATGGTGGCCCCTCTTCTCCCCAGCACTTTAAAGTGGGTGTTCCACCAGGAGTCCCTTGCTATTCTGTTCCAGCTCTCCTCATGACTTCCCTAGCAGTAGGCTTCCTAAGTTTTGTCACCATGTGGCAAAGGATGGCATTATAAAGGCACAGCTGGGTAAATCGTAGGCCTAATCTTACTGAGGCACATGGTCGGGGACCTCTCACTGTGGTGGTTCAGCTGTCCAAGGGCTGAAGAGAACTGTGCTTTGCACAATAAAATTCACCGATGTTCCACTGTACAGGAATCATTGGTCCAGGAGATCTTACCAATGATTATAGAGAACATTTTTCCTAAGTTCTTGACCCATGTATTCACTGCATGCTAGATCCCTCCCTAGGATGTCACCCCAAGCCCATTTTTCTAGGGCTTTTTTGTCCATCCAGGGACTATCTGTCTCATGTACTGTCCCCTAAACTGATAAATAAAACCTTCTATTTTCCTAGTTGGGCAAGGGAGGATCTTAGAAGTCATGGATTTTGCTTCTCCATCCTTCACATTCAGCTCAGTATGAGATCCAGGCTGTCCACTACCATTTTTAAAAATATTTTCATTCCAAATCAATTTTCTGTCTTTGCTATCACTTTCTTCCTTCCGGCCTTTATTGCATTTTGCCAAAAACTTAGACTACCTTCAGTATGAGACATCTATGATCCATCTTCCAGGATCTTTTGGGAGTCACCATTTAGAAGCTCTGCACTTTTCAGTTGCCTCTTGAGCCCTCTCTGCATTTTTCTGCTTCCACAATATACTCTGCCATCCCACTTTCTTGTTCTAGCATTGTGTGCATGGGCTTTGCCTTCACACACTCCCTCTCTCCTCTCACTACCTCATTCATTAAGCTCACCTCAGCCAGCATCTTCACCGTGGAGCAGATCCAAGCTGTTGGCTGTTCTCCGAGCATGGGGACTATTAGATCACCATGTTCCACTAGTTTGCCCTTCCACAGCTATCCTCTGCATCAGCATACCTCAAAGAAGAGATATTCTGATATCTCTATGGCATCTTTCATGCTTTGCTGATAACCTATGTCTATTTTTGAAGAAACACATACACAATTTTGTAAGTCAGGGGAAGCTAAATCCTAAATGTCCTCTGTTCAAGCTATTTCCTCTAATTAAAATACCCTTCAGTCCCTGAAACTCTTGCCCCGTATCCCTGGACCCATTGTTAATTCCTTGAGAATTATCCTATTCTACTCATCTTTTGAGAACCAGCCCAAGTATCCTGCTTTCTAAAGAGTCCATAACCCTCCCAGCCAGGATGGCCTTGCCATCTTCTGTGTCTAGTAATGCTTTGTCTGTGATATTACTTTGTTTCCATCTGTTTATAATCCCTCTATACAACCAGAGTCAGGGGCCTAAGATTGATGGAGATGTTTGCTTATCTTCATGTCCCCAGTGTCTAGCAGATGCTCAAAGTACAGACGATGCTAAATAAATGTATCTTGCAAAATAGATGTATTAATACCTAGAACTGTATTACTACTAGCACTCTGTTGGCATAGTTGTAAAAGAAGTATGAGTCCCCACAATGGGAGGACACAGCAAGGAGGCTTCTCAATTGAAAGGGTACAAGGACCTGAAGTCTTCACTGACTCATATACTGCTTCCCACGTCTTGTGACATTTCAAATTGTATAATCATCCCAGGCAGTTAGAATAATAAATGACTAAACATTGATATATCATATCTTTTACCTGCCTACTGAGTTAAGTAGTTTACCCCAGAAAATGAGCTGCCTAAAAAGAGTCTCAAGTCTGCCTAGTCACAGCCTGAACTGTGGTGTGGGACAGCTTGCTTCAGCCAAAGCTTCCCCCTAGGAGGCTAAAGAGATTTTGCTCATAGGCTCTAGGCAGATCTGTGCCAAAGGGGGGACCAAAGTGAAAACATCAACTCATGCAGGGATCTTGCAGATGAGCCAGCTGGCTGCACTAGCCCAAGCCTGTCTGCAGCTCATCTCTCAGTGGGAACAAAGTCTCTGCAGCTCATTAGCATCCTGGGCTGACTGGGCCAGCAGTCCCTTCTAATAATGCCAGTGACTATTTGCAGAGTGCTTACTGCATACCCAAAGCCATCCTGAGAACTTTACACACATTGCCTAATCCAATCCTCATGACTGTGAAGCAGATGCAATTACTATGCCACTTATTCAAGAGGAAGTAAGACATAGGGGGCCTCATTAAGTAACTCCAGGTCCTGTTATTGGCAAAGAACATGTGGGATTCAAACCCTATGGATTGGATTCGTTGATCGTGGTCTAACCTGCATACCTCAACTCAAACCAAGAGTACTTATTCTGTTCTCAATAGAGAGGAAATTAAAAAAAAAAACAATGGTTCTGCCCATTCACACTAATTCACTCTACCATGTAATCCTAAGGGAAGTAAAATCGATGCTTCATTCCAATGGACACTCTTCCCAGGATCTGCTGTCCCAGAGAGCTTTGATGGTGATAATTGCTCCTTTTAGGACCTATTCTCTGAAAAGGGAGCTTCATAGCATTCTAGCTAAGTGTTTCCAGAAAAGTGATGCTGTTGTATCTAGTCACAAACTCATCAAGGTCAAGAAATTATGATACCAAGTGACAAATCAAATTGTTCTGAAAGACTAGGTTTCACTTTCTACATCAAAAATAATAGAAAGACCCTTATGCAATAATACTTATACTGAATACCACTTAAAATTCATGTTTTGTTCATGTATTCAGTTTGAATATGCTTAAGTAATACAAATAATATGCACTAACACCTTCAAAGTCTGTCTGATTATTTTTCCTGGAAGTTTCCATCCTTAGGCCATTTTCTTAATTAGCAATCTCTCATTCTGAATCCATTTATACATTTTCTTCCATATGTCAGAGTGCTTGAAAAAATGGCCCAGAGAGCTTTAATATGCACCAAAGAAGCAAATATTGTTAGTCATCACCCTATGCAACCCCGTGCATTAATGCAAAATTCAAATTTGGTTTCTCAACCTATGCACATGTAATCTTTCATGATTATCACTTGGTCCTACACTAAAGAGAAAGAAAAGTGTGTTCAGCAGGCTTATTTAGCCCTACAGCCAGGCAGGTCTCTGTTGGGAGACTATTCCATTTGTATCTGCCTTTACTGTGAGTTGGCAACTATTCAGAAAACAAGCAAACAAAATATTGCCTTACATTGTTTAAAAACTCACGTGACCACAAAAATATAAATATAACTTATGGAGATTGTCTTTGTAAAGCCTACAAATGAGTATTTTTTTAAAAGGCTTGATATAGTTAAACAACAATGATGAGCAGAGAGGCTAGGGTAATTTGCAATAATCACTCACTTCTTGCTTCTAGATGAAACTGTACAGTTGACAAGGCCAGGACAGAGTCACTGGAAATGACTCACATTTATTTGATTGAAAATATTCTATCAGACCTTATGTATTGTAGTAACATTAGGTAAAAAATATGAAAGTACTGCATAATATGTTGGGATACTGATCACCTTTATTTTATTATTGAATGAACTCCAAAAAGCAAGTTACTTTTACCTTTCTAAGTGTCCAAAATACAATGTAAGGTGATAAAATACTTTCTATGGAAAGTTTTCTAAATATACCTGTGTCATACATATTTATATCTGCTTTAAAATGAAAGTCTGGGGTCCGCGAGATAGCTTAGCAGATTAAGTGCCTGCTGAGGCAAGCACAGGGACTGGGATTCCATCCCTGGCACAAAATGCTGCAGTGGCCACACCCCCAGGGGTGCTGAAGTGGCAACCGAGTCCAGGCTTGGGGGGTGCATGCTTGTAATCACGCACTGGGAAGGCTGAAAACAGGAGGAACACTACAAGTCCAAGCTGTGCAGTGAGACCTGGTAGCAAATACGTAAGAAAGAAAGGAAGGAAGGAAGAAAGAAAGAAAGAAAGAAAGAAAGAAGAAAGAAAAGAAAGAAGGAAGGAGGGAAGGGCCTATTTTCAGTTGTGATGTTTTTAATTCTTTACTTTAGCCACATTGATTTTTCCACTTAAAAGATGGGAAAGCAACTATGAAGTTACCTGTGAACAGATTCCTAGATCCTTTGAAATGGATAAAAATTAGAATGTCAAGTGGTCAAATTTAATTGATCAAGCAGAATCATTCCGATGATTCCTTTTAAAACAAAACAAAAACTCCATAAATTCCTTGCATATGTACTTAGTACTTAAAATATGTCTACCAAATAGCAGGCTCAAGTCAGTGTACTGAGCAATTGTACTGATAAATGAATTTAGCAACCAGTGCTCCAATATATAGAAGCACGTGTTGATTCTCCATTTCCTCCGTGGCCAAATTTAAGCTACCAATGTGATGTCACTGATGGAATTGGGAAGAACTGTGCATTGACAAATCTTGTGAAACTCTATGAGTTGATGTCATCATACCTGTGAAACTGAGGTATTACTAAATGAGATTCGGAGAAGCTTTCCTTTTTCACTTCTTTTCCTAACTTAAGGACCACAGAGCTCTGTAGGTCATAATTTCCTCATTTTCAAAATGTGCTAGTTGGAATAGATAATCTCTAAGGTTTCTATCAGCTTAGTTCTCTAAATACTTCAATAATTTTCCTACTCATAATCTTAAGGCATCCTGAGTATAGCAATGGAATTAAAAACAAATTCTGTTTAGGTCAAGTTTAAACTTTAAAGACTTGGAGATGAAAGATGACTTCAACACAGGATGCATTATTCAAATTTTATTACTTGGCCAAGCAATGGCCATGACTCATCCACATGGCTGACACTGACAAAGGTTCTACAATCTGAGGTACAGGATCTCAGGATAAATCCTGAGGGGATTTCACTGACCTTATCAGAGCCAAAAGCTACAACTCTTGTTGCATAGGTCCTGCTTCACCTTGGTCTTAACCATCCAGCAGGAAAGTATAAAAATGAAATATAAGAAGTAAAGCCATGCTGTTATGTTGTGCTATAGGGGACACAGGTCAACAATTTCTGACATTGCCAGTGAAGCGGAAGACCCAATACTATTATGGGCTATTGGGCTCTTTTAGAATATTTTGCTGAATTTACACACCTATAATATTCAAATAACGGTACTTAACAAAAAAAAAGGGATACAGATGAATGTCCATTTTGTATCTGTGTATTCAAAGTGGTTAGGATAGATATATAGTTACATTCTCTTAATGAATAGAATGATTTGTTCTAATGGTGTTTGTAAATAGGATCTCGAGTCCGCATCTTGTACAGCAATTAACCACTAGGAAGAATGTATGCAATGTGTTAACTATTGAAATTGTCCTACCAATTTGGTTTGAAACTGTCTCATTGCTATTTGTTTCTCAATAAAATTATGGAAAAACATTTATTACTGTTCATTTTGTTAAATTTAGGTAAGATTTTCAGAAATACATCAAATGGGAGGCTCTTATAATTTTGTCACAAGGACATCAGTTGCTAAGACACAGCTCAAAAAGAAAACATTCTGGAGAATAAGGAGAGATGCATTATTGTTATTCTCAGTACCTACATTATTTCTATCTCTATCTCTACAGTTTCCTTTTTTCCCTAGCAGTACAGGGGATTGAACTCAGCACCTTGTGCTTGCCAGGTGAGCACTTATTCTACTGAGCTATCTCCCTGGCCCTACATACTCAATACAGGCAAAAATCAAGAAACTTACTTGAAATGTAGATTAAGCATGCAGTCTTCTTTGCAAGAATCATGCCATATTCTTTCTTCATGTTGAGGGAATCACTAGGAGGAGACTATGAGCTGCATATTGATGAAGAAAGGCTGATGTTATCATTGCAAGTGTCATTGCAAATATAAAGTAACACGGGGCAAGCTCAGCATAATACTTTCTACACTTTTAGGAGCTAAACACAAACTCTGTAGAGAACATAAGTTCCCTGAACCTATCTTTGACAAGAAGAGGGATTGCAGAAATATAAACAGCAATGCTTAGGGATCTAACTGGTCTGCAAAGAGTTCTAAGGTTTCTCTCCTTGCTCTAACGATTCTGCTTCCAGATATTGCAATTAAGACCAAACTCATGGAGATATCCAAAGGTGCTACCAGATGATGAAGAATCTCCACAAGCTTGGCAGGGGGATGGGGGGACAGCCACGTAGCCACGGTTCTCATCTAACCCTTCACTCAACAAATACTTCTTATACGTTACAGGCCCTGCCCTGTGCTATCCAAGCAGGCTCAGGGGTGACTATGGAAGATATCTTTCCTCCCTTAGGAAAAGACATCCCTCTTTTCTAGACGCTGTCATTACTAATAGACTTAATTGTTGATGAAACTTAAATTGTAGCAAGTATACAGCAGCCCTTTAGTGAATACTTATTTTATTAACTTTTAATGAAGTAAGTCATGGTAAAGATAAAAAAAAAAACTGTGTCTTCTTTTCCTGTATTATCATTTCCTAAGAGACTGTGAAAATCTAATGAAATCCCTGTAACTGTGATACATGAAGATCTTGTGTAAACAAACCAAACCACACATATTTCTTGCTTAGATTTTTGATAGATGCTTATTGTGCAATGACTATGCCAGGCACTGCGCTCCATCTTCCCTTTTCATGCAATTCTCGTAAGTCTGAGATTTGAGTATTTCTGTTTTAGGTACACAACATAAAGTTCATAAGCTAACCCTAAAATTGTCTAATGGAGTCAAAATTCAAATTCAAGTCTGTGACACAAATCCACAAATCTTCTCTAATGCAGATCTTCCCTGTGCCACTTAATGATCGAACCATCATGTCACCTGTGCATCACTTGAACACCTCCCACTGAACCAATGATCCCTGGAGCTATTCCCCCTTCTCTGTATGAGCACATTCTGCAAGTCAGTGGGAGCCTCACCTCAGAGGAAGCCTGGAATTTTACCTTTTAATTATCATCTTGGTCATTTTCATTTTGCTGGGACCAGATACCCAACACCCACAAGTTAAAGGAAGAGGTTGGCTCCGTGGTTGGCTGGCTATAGCACAGAAACAAGATGGTAGAGGAAAAGTGGCCTAACCCATGGAAGCCAGGAAGCAGAGAGAGAAAGGAGGAATTGGATGAGAATGCACCCTTCTGGGTCATGCTCCCAGTAACAGACCCACTACCACATCCCACATCCTAACAACCAAGTCAGTTATAGAACCCTCATGATCTGACCACCTTCCCAAAGTCCCACCTCTGTATGTATGGGACTTTGGGGGACATTTCAGACCTAAATCACATCACTTAACCGTTTGACTTTTTGCATGCGGTACTGTTGATGCAGCCTCTAGACCTTTACAACAAATAAATCAGTGAGATGTTAACACCGCATTCATGTTTGTGTATGAAGAGTCTGCTTATCGATTTTTTAAAAAGACACACTACATATAGTAAATGAAGTTAGCAATACAGCAAGAAGAGATAAACAAAGTAATGCCTGATGCAGTGATTTTGCCAGGCTTAGTTCTATGTTACCTAATTTGTCATTGTTTCCTTTCCACCTTGGTATTTCTACTCCTCTATCTTTAATAACTGCTATCACGGAGAAAATAGGACACATTTTCTAGTGGCTATAACTCTGCTGAATTGTTCTTATAGTCAGCCTTATGAAGGGGCTTGGCACATGATATATTTCTTTATGAGGTAGCTTTACAACAGGATTTGTTCACACAGATCATATTATATGAGCTGTAACCCAGAGGGCAATGAAGTGAGTTTAAGGCTGACTTGAGCTTGGTTTGGCTCAACCTGATACTATTTTTATGGATAGTTCCAGTTGGTCTTAGACTTCACACACAATCTGTTTACTTGGTTGCTGTTCTATGAGCCAAGTGGTAACATGGTTTTATTCAGATTTTAGTGGATAAGAAAAATCGCAGTAAATATTTTCTTTCTATAAACAGAAATGTTCTCAAGATATTTGAAAGCATATTACCTTACCCATGGGTGTCGATATGAGGATTAACTTTGAAAAACAAAGAATTTTCAAATGAACTAAACAGCAAATGGAACCTCCTTTACAGTAATTGTTGGCAAGGCTGTCTGGCTGCTTTGTAGCAGGAGCAACGTTTCTGTGGCAAGCACTGAATGGTGTGTGGAGCATAGGGATCACCTTTGGCTAAACTTTGGAAAGCACATGAATGACTTACCTCTGCATCTTCACAATGTACCTCTTACATGGAGGGATAAAGAAATGATATCTGAGGCTCTTTCATAACTTGAAAAAGGATTTAGCCATTGTGAAATTTTGCACCATTGCAGTCAATTATTGAGCATCTAATTTTCTTAAACCCCATTAACCAAATGTCATTTTTTGATAAAGTTTATGTCAGAAACTATAAATGACATGCACAAAACCCATGGACCATAAATTATGTACAATAAGGAGCCAGTGAGTAACAAGACTTTGGCATGGAAGGAATTACCCATCACAGCTCCTGCCCTAAACCACTGGATAAAAATTTTTACTTATTTTATGAATGACATCATTAATTTAGGAAGACTTGAAGTAACTGTCAATGAAAGCAAACAAGTGAATAACACTGCAATCATTCATAATTTTGTTTTTATCTGTTCTGTATCAATGGAACAACATTGGTGTGGAGAAATTGTTTCTAGCCTGAAGTTTCTTTACACACAAGGCAATTTGAAGTCCTATGCTGGCACTGTTGGATGTCACTTTCTTATGGGAAGAGTTGCTTCTTAGCTGGGTACAGCCAGCCTCATAACCAGACAGAGAAGTGTACTGCACTGGCAGGGCGGCACAGTCTGCAGTGAACACGGGCAGCTGGCCCCACAGCTGTGCAAACTGTAATTCCATGGTGTAAGTGGGAGTTAATGAACAGCCCTAGCCTTCCGCAGATCCACAGGGGGCATTTAAGTCTCTGCCTCTCAGAAAGGAAGGCTTTGCTTTGAAACTTCTGGTTGTGCTTTTGTGATGTCAGAACAAATAATTAGGGCATTCAGTTTGGAGAAGGACAGGGTGAAGAAAAGAATAGGAGGGGATTGCAAAGAAGGGCACCACCTGGTCATTTAGCTGAGGGTCTGTTTTTTCCAAGCTGGACTAATGTCCCACATGGCTTTCTACTTGGCTGAATGTGGGGCTCTGTTGCTTTTAGCTTTAAAATTATAGGATTCTTCTTCAATAATGTCATCAAATTGAAAGCTAAAGTTAGGCTGGGATTGTACCCAGAAAGCACACCTTTCTCCAACTCCAAAATATTGGTAAATTTCAAGAATTTAGTCCAGCAATAATATTCTAAGAAAATGGACTTGCTACAACAATGAGAATCAAGACTAGAGACATGAACATGACTCACATTTATAAGTTGGTCTATGTTAAATTAGCCTCTTTGAACTATTAGGTTGGGTTTTTGGTTGTGGCAAAGGCAACACTTGAGGGAGAATCAGTTTGTCATTCATATTTTTATCGCTCTGCTTTATTTCCACCAAAGTTCACCATGGAAAGCTGTCTCTCCCAGCCAGACCACACCAGTTTCTGGTCTTTACTTGGCACTTGCCTGCTGCCAACCTATTTTCACACTTGGGTCTCAAAGAAGCAATGGCAATTAGGCAGGGTGTTATCTACACATTACGGCTTCCAAGAGTTGAACTGATTCAGCTCTTCAGTAGTGGAGCCAGCAAATATCCAAACCCATCATGGAACCCTCTGTCCACTATCACAGAGGAGCAAACATTCTTGTCAACTTGCCACAGAAAAGGCTCAGGGATTTTTTTATGTACCCAGCTGACCTACTCAGGTGGAAAGTTGTGCTGTCTCTCTTGCTCCTATCCCATCTTCACCTCCTTCCTTTCTTTCTATCTCTCTGTCCTTCTGTGTTTCCTTGGTAATCAAGACTTCCTCCACATTGGAGGGTTGTCGGAACTTCCAAGTAGGCTTTTCTGACTTCCTGTGGCCAATTGCAAAATATATTTCAAGTGTGCTTCAATCAGTTTTAGTCAGGAGATAGATTATTCTTCATGTAATTTTCAGATTGTACAGATTATTGATTTCCTTTCTCTTTTGGGGGTATTTTATTCATTTTGTCAATCTAAGAAAGAGAGACTGAATAAAAGTAAACTTTAACTCCAGGAAAATTTACTCCTTATGTGAGCATTTCTGAATTTGGAACTTGTGTGGTTTTCTCATGGGAGTAAGATGTGGTCTAAAAAGAGTATCGATTTGGAGGGCAGGCTCTTAAAAGCATAAAGTTGAAGCAGAAAAGAAAAATATAAATCTCTTCTCTACTTTGTGTCAATGAGAACTCACTATGTGCTGACATTATTCTGGATTTCATGTTCATTAAGTTGTTTGTCCTACAAAATAAGCTAAACAGATGGCCTCTACCATCACTCCCATTTTACAAGTGAGAAAACTGAGGCATGATGAGTTAAATGTCTTATCCAAAGTCACAAAGCTAGTCAGTAGCAAAATGGGGATCAGAACTCAGGAAGTGTCTTCCACAATATAGCTTCACAACCGCTGAAATACCTCAGAAAAGACAGTTCTTTCCAGTGACTCTGTTTCCCCCTTTCTCAGGATTCTTTATGATTTCATGGGGTGTAAACACCTTTGTCTTTGTGGACTGCTTTCACTACCAAATGTACTAAAAATTGCATTTTGTAACTGTGCTGTGTAAAGACAAAAACTGAGAGGCTGCCTCGTATTCATTTTGCCTTCAACTTTTAAAGAAATTAAAACAGTTTTGTGGGATTTAAAACTAGATAAAAAGAAACTCTACTAATATAGCTCTGAACTTATGCTGTCTGAGAGCTAAATGGGTCTTGATTTGAGAATTATTTTTCATTTAGCAAAGCTTGGGTGCAAGTAGGGGAATGAACTTACTACACTCTTAGCCACACAACAGAAGAATCAAAAGAGACTTCCTTGCAAACGCTATTTCTGATTTTAGAAGTAGTTTCTAGCAATCGACCAACTAAGCCATTCTTTTCTGACTGTGGATTAGAAAATCATTTAGATTGGTCAGACACAGCGTTTTGATCATTGAAATGTATCAGAATGGCACAGAATCAGAAGCAATGATACAGAATAATATCTCCATTCATATATTTGTTTCAATAATGAGTTAGGATATTTCCCTAATTCATTTCTCTTTCTTTTAGCTATGTTCAATTTTAAATGTGACCTCAGAGAGAAGCTGGTATTATGAGCTTGCTCTCCTGGGGTAAATCATGGCCATTTAGAATGTAGGTTTTGAAGTCATATAAAATATGATTCCTATTCCTGTTCTTCCTTTTACTAGCTGTACTACTACCTTCATTCAGTTATTGGACTTCTCTATGGTTTAGTGTCCATATGGATAAACCTACCCTGCCCTCCCACTCTCCTGAGAACCTTGCTGACCTGCACCCTGCCTATCTACCATCAATGCAAGAAATGATACCAGGAAGGAACAAAAGGCCACCTCAGACCCATGGCCAACCCAAACAAGTCCAGGAGACAAGGTCATAGAAGAACTTGGAAGTCACACACCTGAAATTTATGAGATGATAGTAACTGAAGTAAAGAAACAACTCCATCAGGCTATAGAGGAAATCAGATCAGAAATAATCTCACAAATAAAAAAATGACAACAATCATAAAAGAATTGTCTGATACATCTAAGGAAGACATAGGTAAAAACAGAAGAAAATAGAAAAATGATGCAAACATTGAAAGAACAATACAAGAAAGAATTAGAATACATGATACAAACAGATATCCAGGACATTAAGAATTCCATTGAAAGCTGGCAAAACCACATGAATGAAACAGAAGATAGAATTTCAGACCTTGAAGATAGCATTGAAGCTAGTGAACACGAAAGGAAACATCTCTTGAAAATAACAAGAAACCAGGAAATAACAATACAACAGCTGCAAGATGGTGCAAAGAAAAATAATATGACTAATAAGTATCAATGAAACAGCTGGAGATAACACAATAGGCATAAAAGAGTGTTTGCAGAAATAGTAGCAGAAAATTTCCCAAACATGGGAAAAGAATCTGATATACAGATAACTGAAGCATATAGAACTCCAGCCTGCCATAACTGAAATAAATCATCACCCAAATACATGATCATCAGGATCCCATAAAATGAACAAAAGAATGAGATATTTAAAACTGTTAGAAGAAACAGATCACCTATATGCTTTGTATGAAAGCCCATCAGAATAACAGTCAATTTCTCAACACAGATCATCGAATCAAGAAGAGCTTAGTGTGAGCTATTTATTTAAATAGAAACAACTTTGAAGCCAGATTGATGTATCCTGAAAAACTATCAAATTTAATGGTGAGATTAGATACTTCCATGAGAAAGAACAATTGAGGAAATTCATGAAAACCAAACCAACCTACAAAGAGTGCTGACAGATATTTTAGAAAGAGACAAAGATGACCACAATTTCAATAACAGTAGAACAACCAAGCAGAGCAAGCAATTAAGAAAAAATAGGGTTCTTTTTTTCTTAAAAAAAATAGGAATAGGAAAGCAACGTGACAAAGATAACCCAATACATATCATTTATAACTATCAACATAAATGGCCTCAGTTCACCAATCAAAAGAAACAGACAGGTAGAGTGGACACCAAAACAAAATCCAACGATATATTACATACAAGAAACACAATTAACTGAGAAAAAAAACTAATAGACTGAAAGTTAAAGGATGAAGAACAACATGCCATGTGACAGGAACCTAGAAAAAAAAGCAGGGGTAGCTAATCCAACAACATGTTGCATACAAGAAACACATTTAACTGAGAAAAAAATTAATAGACTGAATGTTAGAGGATGAAAAACAATATGCCATGTGAATTCAGGAACTCAGAAAAAAGCAAAGGTAGCTATTCTGGTTGCTGACAATGCCAATTTCAAACCAATGTGATCAAAAGAGGCAAAGGTCACTACATACTTGTTAGGGGAAAAGTGCAAGAGGAAGAGATAACAATTACAAATATATGTGCACCCAATGTACGATCACCCAAGAATATAAGACAAATTTTAGCAGATACGAAAAATCTAATGACCAATAACATAATTGTACTGGGGGACTTTAACACCCCATTGACACAATGAATTAGATAAACCATACCAAAAATGAGCGAAGAAACAACAGATCTAAACTGAACTTGTAAAGAAATGGACTTAGTAGACCTTTACAGAGTATTCCACCCAACAGCATTAGAATACACATTTTTCTCAGCTGCACATGGGACGTTCTCCAAAATAGTTCATGTGCTGGCACATAAGACATGTAAATGCAAAGGAATCAAAATTATCCCATGCATATTATCTGACCATAGTGCAATCCTGGAAATTATTGACAAAATAAACAGCAAAAACTCTATAAGCACGTGGAAACTAAACAATACCCTTCTGAACAATCAGTGGTAAATGCTTCATATATAGTAACAGCTCAAACATTACTTCTAGTCCAATCTCATTTTGAAACAGCCTTGTGCAGTCACCTATGTGATACTTGTACTTCATTGTCTAGTACACCTCTCACACTGGGAATTCCTGAACATTTCAATGGTAAGCACATCCATCCCCTATCCTCCCAGCCAATCAGTATCCTCGGTCTTTTCTTTCTCTCACAAGCCACATGCAACCCTCCAAGGAAGCCTGTTGGACAGACTTTCAGAGAGGTGTGGACTCTAGCCACTTCCTGCTACCGGGCTCTGCCTCACTGATGAGCCACCATGGCTTCTCTATGTGACTGCGCTACTCTCCAAAGAGTGCTACCTGTTTCCTCACTAAGAAAGTCTTTCCTTAACACAGCAGCCCTAGTCATCTTCTGAAAACCTGTTAGACGGTGTTACCACTATGTTCAAACCCTCTGCTGCCCCACATTTCACTAAGAGTGAAGTAAAAGTCTCCCAGTGGCCCACATGACCCTGTTAGACCTGGTCATTCTTATTCTTCCTCCCTCCCCTCTCACTCTTTTCTTGTCATCCACTTCTCTCCAACCACACTGGGATCCTTGCCATATTGGAAACACTCCTGGTGTAGGGACTTTATCCTTGCCTTCTCTCAGTTTTCTCTCTATCTCATCATGACACTGTTTCTTTCAGTTGCACTGAAGAACTTTAACCAAATTCCTTCTCTTAGTTCCAAATACCACAGTCCATTTTTGGGCCACACACACCTCAATCACTTAGCTTGTTTTTTCATTTTGGCCTTCATGTGCATTAATTTATGACATACTATGTAATACAGGAATACATTACAGGTTAAGTATCCTTAATCTGAAGAATGTTCCAAAATCCTAAACATTTTCAGCATCATCATATTTTTGAATTTTTTATTAGGAATTTTAAGCTGATAAGAACTCATATATATATATCTATATCTATCTATCTATCTATCTATCTATCTATCTATCTATCTATCTATCTATATATCCTAAAAACATTTTGAATAAAGGATACTCAATTTCCATACTTTTTATTGTCCATGATTCATTTTTAGAAGTTTTCTTTTTTTTTAGGATCAGATCTATTTTTTTGTTTCATTAATGTATACCAAGCATCTAAAATGATCTGCTGCATAGTTAACTGTTCAACTAATATTCATTAATTGAATGGTACCACCTTATTTTCCCACCCCTCAAATCAAGGGTGCCGACTGAATAAAGGAGAAACTGGAAAGTAATAAAGCTCTTTCTATGAATTTTGAATTAAGCTATGATTTAATATTAAATTGACTTCTGGTTTGGTTGGGAGAAATCCAGTATATGGGGGTTTTCTGCATCTATAAGTGGCAACTGAGCACATTGAAGTTCAAAACAGTTCTAAGCCTTGTGTATCCAGCTTCCCTTGAGTACTTATAGTCAGAAATTCTGCTGCTGAATCATTAGTGCAGGGTGTACAAGTGTTGTAGAAAAAAGGCAATAGGAAATACAAGCTTTTACACAGCACTTTTATTCTTAAATCTTAAACAACTACAAGGGCGAGATCACTACTACTAACCTTTGGAAACCAGTGGAGAAAGTCAGTGAATGCGTCACCACACATTAAGGCCATAAAATTGGTTCTACCTTTTATTTAACTATCTTTCATTATAAAAGAGATTTATAAATTAAAGTATTTAAAATGTCAACATACATTGTTCTCTGACTAGAAATTATATGCACTATTACCTACCAAAATGGGTGGGAGAAGTGGCAAAATACACAGAAAAACCGAGTTTCTCTTATAGTCTATATTATCCATAATGCAGGAAGTGGTTGTGTCTGTCTGTTTCAGGCTCCTTTTAGAATTCCACAGGAGTACAGTACAACAATTCTGAACCCTCTACCTAGCTGTGTACATGTTTATCTCTCCTGAAAATCTAAAAAGTTAAAGGGTAATAGTAAATATACTTGGATATTTTAAAAACTAATAATGCTTTTATATTAAAGGGAAAATATAGATCTAACATATTCATTTAGTTCTGATTACAAAAGAGAACTTTTTTGGTTGTTTTTGGTACCAGAGATCAAACTCAGGACCTGGTGCTTGCCAGGCAGGAGCTTAGGCTGCTGAGCTATCTCCCTGGCCCAAAAGAGAACATGTTAATCAAGTAGAAATGTCATTTAGGAAGTAGATTCGTATTTTGCTTATTTACTCTCTATTCCCATGATTTTGCCAATATCTTATTTAATAATGTAGCAAATATTTTAGAGCATTACCCTGCTGAAGATTAATCCTTAATATCCAAAATTAAAATAATTTAAATGTAGAAGTGTATCTATACAATATACATTTATTCTTTTAAAATTCAACATCATTTTGTTGTGACCAACTATTTTCATTCTCATTGTAATTCCTTTACCTTGTATGTACCATAAGTAAGACTATGCTGTCTATAAAATAAGTGGTATAGTTCATTTTCAACAATATAGCCAAAGTTAAAAGCACAAGTTATTTTTAGATTGGATATGGCTTTAGAGATTTTAAATTTATACTTCTCATATTGGAGGTTAATGAAAAAGCTCAGAAAAGTTAAATAACTTGCCCATCACCATAGTAAAGAGATGCATTAAACTAAACTTTAGCTTCTTACTTCACTTTTTCATAAAATACTTCTGTCAGGCTCCATGGAATTAAGCTATATGGACACGTGCAGTCAACCCGAAGAATAATCTTTGTTTGGTCATAAGATAATAGTAAATATACTTGGATATTTTAAAAATTAATAATGCTCAAATCATAGATGCAAAAAACCATTTAATTACCCAATACAGACCTTCTGCTCCAGTTGTTTCATAAATATGTTAGTTGTGGAAACTATGACATGACATTTGCCCACTTATTCATACTGTTAATTACTCAGTTTCCTATATTTATTTATATTGTCTGGGGAGCTCTGTATTAACTCCACTTTAATAGAACACAACAGGTTATCAGGTCAGCTTGCTTTTAACTCTGGCTCAAAAGAAGGAAGCTCAGCAATGTTTTCAGCCATTTGAATTCCAGCTATCGAATAAAAGAGAAGCAAGCCATAAAGGAAAGTCTGGGACACCACCTAAAGAGCTAAAACCCTAGAATCCTGCTTTCAATTTGAAATCAGTAACCAAAGTGTTTCAAAGAATACCCTACATTTCTCCAGTAAAATAGTAAAGGAGAGGGATCAACACACTTTGGGTTGATGAAACAATTTCAGTTGAGCATGAAAATCTTCCCAATTTGTCCAGGGACAGTTCCAACACTAAGTGAAGAGATGATATTCAGAGCTGCCCCTTCTTAGTACCACGGGCTTTCATAATTTGGCTAAGAGATAAAGAGAGGAAGGCCACCCAAACTGGACAGAGCGGTGCTTGCCTGTAATTCTGAGCTGGGGAGGCTGAAATAGGATTGCTATGAGTGTGAGCTACAGAGAGAGGCCCTGTACCAAATACATAAATTTTTTTAAAAAAAGATTTTCCTTCTCAATAAAAGAGGAAATATATCTCCTGAGACCCAGCTTTCAACTTCATATTGCTGCCCAATTGATTTTTATGCCCCAGAGCAAGCCAATTCTTATTGCCTCTAACTTCTGGGCCTGATATAGTGGAAGACACCAACAGAGGTCTGAAGCAGCTATTCTTGGGTGATCTCATGCACCGAAACAGATTTCCGCTCTACAAGTAGCATAATAATGTTGGAGTTGACTGTTTCATGCATTTGAAAATCCCACATAAAGCCATTCCAAAATGTCAATAAAGTGTAAACTTCTTTATGATTAAAAATGTACTTATTATTCTCAGTAATGCCTGATATTGTTTCTGTTCTTCAAATATTCCCACATCATCATGATGATTAGTCTCCCTTCTTTTATACCCTTTTAAGAAATTTTAGATGTGCTTAATTCTTTTCCTTGCTGTAACATTTTAATTTACTTTAGTGTGTCATTATAGATAACTTTTCAGTTTCAGTACCTTGTACATTCTAGACACTCTTCTATGTATTGTCAGTAAAAAGATGAATAAAATACATTGAATCAGAGGAAAAAAAAATTGCCACTTGAGCTGCAAATCTTCACCTCATTCACTTCAAGGTACTGAGAGATTGACTTCAAAAGGCAGGGTGAGTTCTTTCAAGCTAAATGTCAATGATGTTCATTACTAAGTGAGAACATAATCGAAAACACTTGCTACTAATGTGTGATATATTCTCCTATTACAGAATGTCTTTTTAACACATTTTAATTTCTCAGGAAATAAACCCACTTCCCATGTTTCAAAAGAGGCTGAATATTTCCAGATTACCTTCAGCAAATTTACTTAATTTCCTTCAGCATTTCTACTGTCTTCAGCAATCAATATTTGCATCCTCTAGATATTGAACAGAAGTTTAAAGCCTAGAGAAGAGGTTCTTTCAGTCAAATAAAATATTAGAAAAAATTTGCTCTCAATTTTAAGTTTAGATTGAACCTGGAAATTAGCATCTTCAAATAGAGATGAAAGACCAACATTTTGGTGCTATCTTTGGACTGATTTGGGAGTGTTGGTGAAAACATCTATCCTTCACTCAACCTGTGGCACTTTTCCAAAAAGATATTATTAAGTACTGTCATAGGCAAGGTGTAATTAAAGAAATGTTTTAGAATTATTTATTTATTTATTTATTTATTTATTTATTTATTTATTTTGCGGAACCAGGGATTGAACTCAGGCCCTTGCGCTTGCCAGGGAAGCGCTTATTCCACTGAGCCATCTCCCTGGCCCCTAGTATTTAATTAACACTGAAACTTCTCAGTCTACTTTCTTTAGTGAACATACAGATCAATGGAAGAAATTTGGTAGCCAAGATATTTTATGATAACCAAGTAAAATGTATATGTATTTCTCTGAAGAAATTTTAAGTCTCTAAAGTACCAAGTATGGATTTATACATAATGAATGGGTGTGGTAAGGGGAGTGTTTAACATAAGTAGTTTAAAACAATAAAGAATATCTCAGGAAAAAATAAACAATAAATGAGTGTTTGGGGGTATGAGAGGAATGGAAAGAAAGGGCAAAGGAATCCCTGCTTGCTATGTTGCTTATAAAGTGCTATTATGAGACAAACAAGAGTCTTACTATGCACAGATTACATAATTTATTGGGAGTTTTCAGACTTCTGTGTTCAACAGTGCTGATAATGGCACTAATAGTTTAATTACAACTTGCAGCTCAAGGAGATAAACAAGGCTGTTTGCTTTCTAAAATCAGAGGTTACAATTACTTTTAAACACGGGGGAAAAGAACATCTGGGAGTGCATCTTACTTTGATAGGAAAGCAACCAGAAACCAGCTGGAAAACAGACAAAGCCCCAGGAGTAAGCAGCCGGTGCAAAATTAGAGCAAAAGAATGTCTGATTAGAGCGGTGGAGCAGTGGGCACCAGGCAGAGTAAACAGGCGGCAAATAGAGGTGGGCAGGGATAGAAGAGTTGCTGTTGTCCACATCGCCTGCATGTTCCCTGGGACATGTAGAGATCCCAGTAGAGAGGCCCTGAGCACCACTCGCTTCTCTTCACTTCAGCACTACAGAGGGAGGACAGCTCCCAACCCACAGGAAAGAGCTCCAGGAGACAGACCTTTCCTGCTCCACCAAGGAACACCTTTTTCTGTCTTGTCCTTTTGTATTTAGGGATTTTTCAAAGAGACATACAGAAAGCATTGAATACTTGTCCAGCTTATTTCCAGATGAGAGGGTGACAAGTCCTGCCTGAATTCATGTTTTCATTGGACTCCAGAGCAATTTAACCATAGTAAAACATTACACGTTATTGGGTTAAATCTGTTGGCAAAGTGGTTCAAAGTAATTGAATAGTAGCTGAAACTTGAAATTCTCATTTAGCTCCTTATTTTATTGTGTTGTTACAAAAGTACTAGTGCAAGTTAAAATAAAAACCTTACTGACTGCTGCTTTAGCTCTTTTTCTTCTGTACAAAGGCAAAGAACTGAAAAAACATAGTAGAGTTTATTATCAAGGGGCCCAGCGGAGTAATTCTTAACATTACTGAGTTGGAAAAATGATCTTTGCCCCAAAAGAAGTTCTTCTCATCCCTTAAAAGATACCCTGTGACCATCTGCTTAAACTGAAATAGAGAAGCAAGACATTCTCAATTCTCAGATCTGAGATGAGTACCAGGGGCTGCTACAACATGCACAAAACCTGCTCAAAGTTTCCCTAGGGAAGTTCTCTTTTCTCCAGCCCCAAACTCAAAGTTAAGCATTTCAGAAGTAATGGGATGCATATGATTTTAAAAAAATCACCAAGACAGGAAAACCACACACCCATCAAACTGAGGACTCTGGCACACTCAGTTCCCATTCTTCCATCCTTGGAAATGTGCTCACTTAGCAGTGCCTCTTCCTTCCTGCCCAATAATCTCTTTCGTCCAAACTCCTCAACAGGACATAAACTGCTCTTCATTTTCAGGGTTTCTTTACTCCAATACATGTATGCACACAGGTGTGTGTAACCATGTGCGTGCACACACACACACACACACACACACATTTTATTTGGCTCAGTTTCACTTTCAATGATTTAGTTTCCTAAAGAAAAAAAGTATAGTTTTCTTTTAAAAACTTATTTTCTAAGCAGGCAGCTAAAAGCCCTAGGATTGCACTAGAGTTTCTAGAATAATAAGAGACTTTGTAGAGGAAGGGACAGGAGCTAGGTTTGAGGCTTAGTAGTCCTAGGCATAGGCAGCACCAGTTTAGTGGTGAGCAACTTCCTCCCTGGTCTAGGGTAGCTTCATCAGAAGGGAGTTAGGAGCAGCAGTGGCAGCGGGAACAGTAGACTCTGGCATTTCTTATTTGGTAACTGGACGTTAACTCAACTGAGGGACTCTTCAGTTTTCCTTTTTTATCCTTCTCTCTGAAATTTCCCTTCCTTTTCCTCCATCCTTTCCACCTTTCCTTCCTTCCTTCCTTCCTTCCTTCCTTCCTTCCTTCCTTTCTTCCATCTTTCCTTGCTTTGCCTTCCCTTCCTTTTTTAGCCTTCTTCCTTTTTCCCCTCCTTCCTTTCTTCCTTCCCTCTCCCTCCATCAATCCCAGTTTTCTTTCTATTCTCTCCTTTTTCCCTCCTTCCTCTACCTCCTCTCTCTTTTCACTCAATTCTTTCTGGGCCACTTTCAGCACTAGTTCTAATGACAGCAACGAGTCGCCTGACCTGGGTCCTATAGACTAGGCTTTTATAGGTCGAGCATCACCACACACACCTCCTCTCCAACTGCTCAGAGCAAGCAAAGATTCCCTTCCCGGCGGCGGCCCCGCCCCTCTCTCCACTCCAACGTTGCAGCCTGCCAGCTGGGCGGCATTCTCCATCCAAATCACCAGAGTCTGAATGTCACCAACAAGTTCCACCCTGTAGTAGCCGAGCTGCCAGCCTCCCCCACCAGACCCTCCGCCCACAGCAGGCACACCAGGCGCTGGGGGATTCCTAGGATCATTGTTAGCACAGATAACACTTTCTTTTTTTCCTGGAGAGGAAAAGCCCGAGTGTGACTCCTGGACGGGTGTAGGACTCCACGCGTCACCCTCCCCCACCTCCTCAACGCATGTACACACACACACACACACACACACACACACACACACGCACACACACACACGCGCGTGCACGCCCTCCACACAAAGAGAGGCAGCAACCCAGCCGGTGGTCAGGGACGGAGGGTATCTGGGGAGGGGACCTCGCAGGGGCGGGGGCTGAGCCTGCCCGAGCAGCGCGGGAGGGAAGAAGCGTGGAGGCGAGCAGAGCCGGCGCGAGGGGCGTCCTTACCTGCCCCCAGGTTGAAGGAGATCCTGGCCTCTGCGAGGTACGGAGTGTCGCTCTTGGAGCGCACTCTCCGGATGGGCCGCCGGTCTATGTCATCTTCCGAAGATGCCGCCATTAATGTGGGAGGCAGGAGCAGGGTCGCCCGGCGAGCTGCGAGCAAGAGGACAGACAGAGGGAGGGAGGGAGGCCGGCGGAAAAGGGGAGGAGGGGAAAGGAAGAGGCGCACACATGGGAAGGGGGATGGGAGAGGAAAGGAAAGGGGACGGGGAGGGAGGGGAAAAGAGGGAAAAGGGAAAAAAGAGGGAGAAAGAAAGAGAGAGCAAAGGAGAGAAAGGGGTGAAGGGAGAGAAAGAAAACCCGTTAAGGATTTGTGGACTGGAGCAAAGATCAGGCTATCCCTGGCTTGTGCCTGGGGCTCCCCCTAACCCCACTCCCTGCACAGCACCAAGGGGTCAGTGCTCAGGACGACACCCCGCCTCCTGCCCGCAGCCGGGCTTCAGCTGTTGGCACAGATAGCCTAATGCGAAAAGGAAGACTGCACAGCAAAGATGCCCAGTCAGCACTGTGTCCTCCCCTCCAGAGCGCTCATTCTGCTTTTCAAGTGCATGCTAAGGTCTCTTTATTCATGGCATTCACAGGTCTGGGGCTGGCAGGCGCAGAGCTGCAGTCTCAGTGCTCCCTGCGTGCAGTAGTTCTACTTGGGATGCAGACTCCAAGCTGCAAACCCTACAAGCTTGCTCCTGCAGGAGGATGCTGTGGCCAGGAAAGCGCTCTTCCTAATCTCTCCCAACCAAAAACTCAGATAGAGACAGATCTGAGACTCTCCGAAGCTCTTTATCTGCCCCACAACTTCAAGTGGAGGAGTGGAGAGAAAGTATACTCAAGTTTGGAAGCGGTTTGGCAGCAAGATTTCCAGAAATGATCTTTTTTTGCATGTAAACTTGGCATTGTCACACAGAAGTGGGTTGCCCTCCATGCAACTACCAACTTCTAGGATGTATTTATCTCTACGTCAACACTCGTTCAGTTTACCCTCTAACTTTCTATTTGGTCATGTACAGCACAGATGACAGTCTTCGGAGCGGACCTGCAGTCTGTGCCATCCCGTGTCACTGTTTCTGAAGGAGAGGTGCAGATCAAGGGGTTTTTCATCCTTTGAACACTCACGCTGCTGCCCTGCATCACGGCTCACCACACAGCAGCAGCAGCAGAAGGGTTGCTAGGTGAGAGTCGGAATGGTCTGATGCTTCCTCTGGACCTATTGATGGGCTCAGCTCTTTCATGTTTGTCTTTCTGTAACTTCTGCCACTTGGTCGCTTTTGTGCCCTGATGTGGGCACTCCTCTATCTAATGAGTGCTCCCCTGGAGAAGAGATAACCTTACACCTTGGTTGCCTCTGGTGCAAAGGAAGTCTCGGCGAGGGGGTTGTGCCCTTCAGAGTTAAAGGAAGGAGGGCCACGTGGACTCTGCGAGCTGCCTTCCTGCCTCAGCTGTTGATTCTCTTTCCTGTCCTATTCCTCATCCTAGAAGCCTCACTGGCCTTCTGCATTCACATATGAGCAGAAGTCCTGTCTGCCTTTGACCTTACAGTTTCCTCGCTGTCTACCACACTTACTTCCCTGCATTCTATTCAACCTTCCCATGGGACTGTAGGAGCCCCTGCTTCTAATTTTTACTCTCCATTCCCTTCTTTCCACCCAGCACTGGTTTCTATTCTTATCTTTCCAGGAAGACTGTTTTAAGGGCTGGTAAGATAGCTCAGCGGACTAAGCGCCTGCTTGGAAAACGCAGGGACCAGGGTTTGTTCTCTGGTCCTGCATGCTGCACTGGGCCTGCCACCGGGGCATGCTGAGCCAGCAACTGAGTCTGGATGTGGTGAGGCATGCCTGTAATCCCAGCACTGGGGAGGCTGAAAACAGGAGAATCACTCGGAATCCGAGTTGTGCAGTGAGACCCTCTACCAAATACATAAATGCAAAAAGAAAAAAAAACCCATTTCAAAATGTCATTGTCTTTCTAACAGTGAGATTCACCCCTTTCTTGGTTTCTCTGAAGTAATTAGCAAGCTATCTCTCTTGAAAGCTGTCCCTTGTTTTTGCCTCCCAATCCTGGACTGCCTCCCTAGCCACTTGAGGTCCAATTTTTAGTTCTAATCTGAAACTGTCTTGACGTTCAGGGCTCTTGGCCCTCTGACTTCAATTGGTGCTTAAATCTCATCGCCCTCTGTTATCTGCCTTAGTCTACTGGGAATCAGTCCAAGTGTGGCTTGTTTCAGCATCTGCACCTGTGCTCATGTGGATGCATGATAAGAGTGTGTTGTTAACTTTTCATGTGCTCCTGAAGAATGTATCCAGGACATCAACTCAGCACACAGCAAGTGCTCCGGTGATATTTTTGAGTAAGAAAATGAGGGATGCAGGAGGAGGTGCATGGAGAGTAGAGAGAGAGAAGCAAGGCTAAATAACTAGTGAGTAGCTAAATTGGGAACCAAGTCCGTGTCTGCCTGATTTCAGGTCCCATGCTCTTAGCAAGCAGTCAATAGCCACAGGGGATTGGCTTCAGGGCATCTCTCCAACCATCATAGATACTAAAATCCTCAAGTTTTCAAATCCCTTATGTAAAATAGTATAATAATATTCACATAGAATTTATACACATCTTCTTACACACATTAACTCATCATTAGATATATGTAACTCTTATAATGTGATGCAGAAATAATTGGTATGTTGTATTGTTTAGGGACTGATGAGAACAACAAAACATTTGTACATATTTGATGCAGATGTACTTTTTAAAATGCTATTTCTATTCATTTTGTGTATGTGGAACCCTAGGATTGTGTATTGGCTGTATTGACCTTGTAAGTGCATATGTCTGATGTACTGGCCACATTTTAAATTCACTTTTCTATAACATCAGCCTTACCACTCTATCATGTTTATTTTCTGTTAAACATAGATTAAAAATAGGTCCTTCTATTCCAAGAGACAACAAGATGGACCTTTGGCTTATCAAATGAACTATGAAAGTGAATATTTTTACATGCTAATCAGGTTATAAACCAACAGTAAAACTGTAATGTCTAGGTTTAGGTTCTTAATAGAGTACAAAAGGTATGGAAATAAACTCAAACAATTGTATAAACTGTAGCTCCATTGAAATAATGCACTGTGATTTGTTCAGAATGTTTGGAATTTCCATTTCTTTGTATTTTGATTCATTAGCCAGGTTTGCTACAATCATTTGCAGGTGTAGTTAGCCTTACCTTTCCTAGTGTTTTTCTGATTTTATACATCAATGGTTTTGATATAGAAACATGTATCTTTGAATCAGTCTTCTTATTCATTTAACACTGTAGAGGATTAATATTATGATTTATATCTAGATGTCCCTCCAAAAGCCCATGAAGTCATAAGTGGAACTTTGGGGAATGATCAGACTACGGAGGCATGATGAGTTCAAAACTAACATGATATTGGGAGGTGAAGCCCTTTCACTGGGGCACTGGGGGTGTGGCCTGCGATGGCATCTCTGGATCCCTTCTCTCTTGGTCCCTCTCTACATCCTGTCTGCCAGGTCAAGAGCTCTGTCTTCTGTTAGTCCCTTCTGCCTTCCACCTAGCCTTGGAGTCAGCTAACTATGGACTGAAACCTTTACATGCTGAGACCCTGATATCCTAAGTTGCAACAGGTATTATGTCTCAGTGATGAGAATGTGATGGACACACCCAGCAACTCACTATTTTCACCACTTTAGCTTTATCCCTCTTCAGAGGTTTAAATATACTTTTATACTATTTCATCATGAACCATTACATTACTGAAGTAATTCTAGAAAGATCTACTTTTAACAAAAGTGGACATAAAATACTTCATCATTTCTTATGCTCTTGAATTCTTTTATTATATTTCATTCCTGATTGCTATCTCTACTGCTGATTTCGCTAGTTCATTTTGTCTTACTATTAATTTTTGATTCTCTTTTCACTTTGCCCTCTTTCTTACATCTGTCTATCACTCTTTCTACCAATCTTTTCACAAAATGTTTTCCCATACCCCACTCTTATTCTATGTGAAGGTCTCTAGTTTGTGGATTTATCACAACATTTCCACAGTCTTGTGGATATTTCTTTTATGTTCATGACCTCATATTATGAAATGCTTGATGACATCAGGTAAAGAACATGGGAGTGGGAGTCAGGGGTGGTGGGTGTTGTCCTAGTATCACTTGGCCGTCACCACTGAACAAGCCACTCTTCTCGGATGAACTCACACCTATAAAAAATGCAGGGTCAGAGGACATAATCTTAAAGGCCCCACCTAGTCCCAACTCTATAGTCATCTGTAGCTATTCTTATATGTCTACTCCTTTCTGTAGCATGTCTATGGAGCCTTGTATCTCTTAATCTAAAAACACACAATTTTTCTTTTGATTGATCACTAGATGCATGAAATTTGTACTTCTATTAAGTATTTCATATTATCTAAGTCTATTTTATGAGACTTTTAATCCTCCAAAATACTTATTTTCTACATACTTATTCCATCATACGATAAAACCCATACGATTGCTTGTGTTTGAAAGGATTAAGGTCAACATCGACCTCAGTGATTTACAAATACAGTGTTTGGAAAAACTTTGCTTCTTTCTAAAATATGACTGCTTGTATAGGAAGACACTTTTTTTTTCTTTTGCAAAGCCAGTTAAAATTTAAAACTTCAGGCTCTATATACATATTTCCAGAGCTAGAACCCATACAAGCGAAGTATCACAATGTGGGACTCAGAGCGTATTTTAGGGCCAGGGAGATAGCTCAGCAGCACAGCACCTCCCTGGCAAGCATAAAGTCCTGAGTTCAATTCCTGGTACTAAAAGAAAATGTTTTTACCTATCTAGGACTGTGTGGAAGAGATTAGAGGTGACAAAAGGAGTAAAAATAAGGGTGCACTATTCCAAACTTATTAAGAAAATCTGCTGGTGAGTAAATCGTATCCCCTAAAATATTGCTTAATGTGCATTTCCAGGATATCATTACATCAGAGTTACTTGGAATATGTGTAAAATGTGGATTTTTTAGGTTCCCAATCTAAGCCTACAGAGTCAGAATTTCAGGGATGAGACCCAAGCACTGAGATTTTCAAGTCTCCCAACTGTGTCTGCTGTCACTACTCTACCTAGTATTGTACTAGAGTTCCTGGAAAGAGCAAGAAGGCAAGTAAAAGAAAATTAAGAAATAAAGAATGACAGGAAAGCAATAATAAAATTGTTATTAAGATTGTGTATATCCAGAATCTTTAATAATTCAGTCTCACCAGATGTAATGTTAGTATAAAACATCAATTTTGTTTCTATATATTGAATTTTTTTAAAAGAAATGTATTTGGTACAGGGTCTTACTACACAGCTTGGACTCATAGTGATCCTCCTGTGTCAGCCTCCCCAGCACTTGGATTACAGGTGTGCACCGCCAGTCTCAGTGGATGGTTCAGTGAGCCCAGGGGCGGGGCCGGTGCTACATGTGCTTCTGGGGATTGAACCCCAGTCCTTGCACTTTCCTAAGGAGGTGCTTAGTCTGCTGAGCTATCTCATCAGCCTTATACTGACAAAATTTTTGAAAATTTTATCTAATTTTTTTTCTTTTCACCATGGAAATTATTTTCATATCAATCTTAGTTTCTTTTTTTGTGCAGGGTCTCCTTACACAGCTCAGACTCATAGTGATTCTTCTGTTTTCATAGTGATTCTTCTGTTTCCAACCTAGTGCTGGAATTACAGGTATGAGCCACCATGCCCTGACTCCATCACCTGCTCAGTGTTCCTGGGGGTCAGAGCCAGGTGGCATATGATGTCAGGGATCGAACCCTGGCCTCTGTGCTTGCCTAAGCAAACGCCTAGTCCACTGAGCTACTTCACTGGCCCATAAAAAAACAAAGTTTAAAATATTATTTACTATATTTACTATTTCAAAAGTAAATTTTAAAAAGACAAGCAAGAACTCTATGTGAAAAACTCCCAAAAAATGTTGAAAGAAGTAAAGAAGGTTTAAGTAATTGGGAAATGAGGTATATACACAAGGACTGAAACAGGTGCGTCATGGATTGAAGCTGTCATTTGAAAAATACAATAAACAGGAGACTTTTATAGGTAAATGGATACAATTTGAGAACACACTCATAAATGAAATGTCAGACCCATATGTGTAAACATCGTATTATCTCCCTAGTGTGAGAAATTCAATGAGTACATAAAATCTGAAAGGTACAATAGATATTGTGAATTGGGAAGAAACTGTTCAAAAGAAAAGAGAAAGTGTGATGGGGAGGAGGAAAGGAAGAAAGGGAAAAAAGAAAACTACATATTTGTACAGAAAGTTAAGACAGTTATACAGCTTATTTCTCTTAGTTCACTGAAAAGAAAAGTTTGTGCTAAGATTGTTTGGATGCGATATCGTGTCTGTATCTTATACTTTGAGTAACTACTATGGCAACAATACTCAATGCATTAAGTATTATAACCCCTACTAACATGTTTTGAAACTCTGTTTTATTGTTATTTTAATTTTTTCTCTTTACAATAACTACACAAATGGAAAGATGCAATATTGTTAAGGCATCAACCTCTTCAAATTGATCTATAATGTCAATGGAATTCCAGTCATGTGTCAGCTTTTTACCTTTCAGTTGACAAGCTGATTTGACACTGCATATAAAAACACAAAGGGAGAAGACTAGACAGCACAACTTGACAAAGAAGAGGGAACTTATAGGATGTGCAGTAGACAATATTTTAATTATAATACTGGCAAAGAATGCCAGTATTACAGCATGCATGTAAGATAAATGGGCCCATGGAAGAGAGTGGAAAATTCTGAAAATAATCTCAAGAACAGTCACTAGACTACAATGAAAGTCTGACCACAGTATAGTAGGGAAAGTGTATGAGTTTTCAAAATAGTTCTTGGTCCCTTGGGGTAGAAGAAAATAAAGTTTAGCCCTACTTCACGCCACATACAAAGGGGATTGTGGATTTACACATGAAATGCAAGCAATAGCATTTCTAGAAGAATATTTTTCCACAGGAAAATGTTTGTATTGCCTTAGGAAAGATTTTTATTTTATTTTGTTTGTATTTTAGGGAAGAGTGTACAGGGTGTTCAGGTCTCACTACCAGATCTGACTTGTAGTGATCCGCCTATTTACAGCCACCTAAGAGCTGGGATTACAGGGTCACACCACCACATTCAGTCTTGCAAAGATTTTAAAATATCACTGAAGAAAGTGATGGTGATTCTTTCTATTATCACAGTAGAAAGAATTGATGGTGCCGTTAAAAATAATAACTGTTTATCACAAGACACCATAAAATGTGATAAATCAAAATATATGGGACACACTTACAATAGTACTATTAAGAAGGTTGACAGCATCAAATATCTACTTCAAGAAAAGAAAAGGTCTCAAATCAATAATCTAAACTTCTGCCTTAGGAATTTAGAAGAAGACCAAAAAATTTAAAGCAAACAGGTGCAAGAATCAATAAAACTCAAAGCATAAATAAATAAAAATGAAAATAGGAAAACAAAAATTGGATAAAACAAAAACTCATTCCTCAACTCCATAAAACTTGTTTAGCCTGTAGCAAGACTAATAAGGATAAAAAGAGAAGCTACAGCCTACCGGTGCCAGCAATCACCTAGGGATTATCGCTATGGATCCTCTAGCCATAAAAGAATATTAGCAGGATTCTATAAATATCTTTATACGCACACATGCTACAGCTTGGCAAAAAGAAACTGCAAGTACTGTCTCTCTCTCTCTCTCTCTCTCTCTCTCTCTCTCTCTCTCTCTCTTTTAAAAAAGACACATTATTATAGGAGTGAAAAGGAAACCTGGAGACTTAGATCTAGAATATACAATAAGTCCTTAAACAACAATGAATAGACTTAATCAGGCACTTCACCCAAAGCCACCATCTAAGTGTGTAATAGGCACATGAAGGGTTCATAGGAAATGGAAATTGTAACCTCGTGGGTTAATGTTTAAAAATCATTGAATTTGGATGATTGCTGAGGATATGGAAGAATTGAAGCATCCAGATAATGTTGATCAAATAAAAACTAGAAAATCACTTTGGAAAACTATGTGCATTTACAGAAACATAGACGTGAATT
>NW_004524599.1:5996933-6016857 GCF_000260255.1 Octodon degus
AATGAGTTTTTGTTTTATCCGATTTTTGTTTATATGTTTATATATATAAATAATTGTGATATCTTCAGCATCATATTACACAAAAATGAAAAAGAGAACAAATTATAATTGTAAGCAATAACGTGGGAGAATCTCACATACATCGTGCTGAACAAAAAATCCATTTTTCAAAGAGAATGTATTGTACAAGTCCATTTGTGTGGCGTTCAAGAAGTGAGGCTAATATGCTCTGAGAGAAGGCTGACAAGTACTAGGCTTAGATCTAAAGTCTCCCCCAAATTCTCGTGTGTGTGGAAGGTGATCAGATCTTGGGGTGCTGTTCTCGTCAGTGAGCTTATCGACTAATAAACTGGATAGCTAAGTATGCTGCTAAGAGGAGGTACTTGGTTCAAGGTGGGCCACCAGGTGGTGGGTGACCTGGGACAGGATATTCCTGTCAGCCTTGCTCCTCCCTTATTTTTGTTTCCCACATGCCGGGAGCTGAGCACACTTTCTCTGCCCTGACCCTCTGCCATGCTCTTTCTATGTTGGAGCCCACTGACCATGAACTAAACCTCCCTTCCTTTAGGCTGTGAGTATCAGGTATTGGACCCAGTGATGAGAAGGTTATTAAAACAGGAAAGACATTAAATTAAAACATTAATTCACTGCAGTTCATAAGTGTGTTGTGGTTATGAAGAAGACTAGCCCAATTCTTAGAGGACGCACATGAAAATAGTAGTAATATAGGGCCACGATGGTTTAGAAGTATGCAAATGTGGACAAATACACAGACACACACTCACATGTTTGTATTCTATACAGACACAGAGAGATGAGAGATAGAAATGATAGAGACAAGAAGGAGGTTAGGTAAATGTCATCAATAAGTGAACAGGAGCCAAGGTGCAGATGTGCTCTTTGTACTGTTTTATGTGTGCAACTTTTCTTAAGATTTTAAATTAGTTCTGCTAAAAAGCAGAGAGCTAGCAAAAAGTACATTTATGTCCTTTTATTTTGGGGAGTTTTCAAAGATGAGAGATGATACTGCCATGTTTGTTCCAAGGTTTCCTGAAGAACTATCATTGCTAGGTATTTCCACAGGATGTGGACTAATACAATATTGATATGAAGAGCAGTCTGTTCCAGATTTATTGGAGGTTTTTGAATTTTTGTTAAAAATCGACATCTATGCGTTTAAATCAATCAGACTCAGAATCTGGGCTGGATAGATTAAGTATATTTCACTACTTTGCATCTCTAACATGAGTTATAAATATAAGAACTTTTATACCTCAAGTTGAACCCAGTACAGTGTCTCTCATTACACTAATGATACTGAAAATCATTCATGTAGAAAACACGAAATGTAAGTGATAAGGATAAACATTATTAACTATAATATCAGCCTAATTTATAATCCTGACTTGCATATCTTAAATAGCTTTAACATAAATATACCTAAAGTATTTTTTCAATTGGCTTTTGATTTCAACTAAATTTAGTGTATAGATACTGGAACATTTTTCTTTTTCTACATATGCATAAAATTTTCTAGAGAACCAGCAATCTGAGGAACTATAATTGGTACATCTTAGTTTTCTTTGCTTAATTTATCATTGAAAGAGCTGTCCAATTTATACAGTTTGATACTAATGCCCTTTTATATATGGTTAATTTTGCAGGGTAGACCCATAATGGAGAGGACTGTGTCTTGTTGCTACTGCTGCTGCTAAGATTCCAGCTTCAGGGTGCTCCCAGTGGCCCAAATTCAAGTGCCCCCTTGTGTCACACAACTTCAGGAGTGGAGCATGCACATCACAGTCCATGTGAAAAGAAGTTTGGATTTGTGCAGTCTATAACTTGAGCAGGCGGAAAAGGGTGTTTTCCCCAAGAGATGATTCCATGGTTTCCATTCACCCCTGCCCTGTTTCCTATGACAATAATAATAACTGTTCTGACTCTCCTTTAAGGCCTAAGGGCCTAGCTTTTCTTTCTTCTGCAAGTACACATTTGTAATACTTAATGATTATATTCATCTTGGGGAATTGGTAGATTTATGTAACGTAAGTCAATTCCTTCTTTGTCTTCTTTCCTCCCCCTCTGTCAAGTCCTGGTCTCCTTCCTTTCTACAAAGGATTTATTGCCTTCCCCTATTATCTTTTATTGTGTTTTTTATTTGCATTTGGGGTTTCTCTTATTGGAGAAATCAGGCAATATTTAAGTTTGTGTGTCTCATTTATTTCATTTAACATTAAGTTCTCAAAGTGCGTCCACTGCCCTTGCATTGATGCCCAGGGAGAAGTGAATTCTAAACTATTCAATGTCTAGCCTAACATTGGGAAGGTGGCCCTGCCGAGAGGGCTTATGTTTTGATGTATGCATATTGTGAGATATAATTCCAAGACCTACTTATGGATAGAAATCTTTCTTTTCTTTTGGAAAACTTCTGCTCCCGAAAAGACACTATAATCAGCCTCAGCATGGTGCCCAGTGACCCTCCACTCCTGGTGTCCAGTCTTTGTGTAGTGTCATCCTATGGCAACCAGAGTTGGTCTCTGTGACCACTAAGACCTGGAGGAAGGAGTGTGTGTCACTTGTACAGTTCTAGCCTAGAAACACTGTAGCTTGTTCCTTGCTTTCCCTTTCAATCCCTTGCTTTAAGGAAGCCTGCTGCAATGTCACGGGGACATCTATGGTGACCGTACAGAAGTTTATGTGACAAGGAACTGAGGTCTTGTTTCAAGTGCCATATGCAAAAGCCACTTGGGGATCCCAGTAAAGCCCTCAGGTCACTGCATCTGCCAACAGCCAACAGCCTGGTTGTCATCTCTGACCTTGAACAGGGACTGCTAGAGAAAATAATCCCCAACTTCTGACCCACAGAAGGTACAAAATAATAAGTTGTGATTGTTTGAAGCCACTGAGTTTTAGGATAATTTGATAAAGAGCAATAAATTACAGGCCAGGGAGATGCCTTGATGGTCTAAGCACCTGCCTGGCAAGCACAAGGACCTGGGTTTGATCCCCAGTATCACATGCCATGCTGACCTTGTGCTGTGCTGACCACTGAAATCGGGCGTGGTGGCACATGCCTGTAATCCCACTGCTGGGGAGGCTGAGACAGGAGGATCACTATAAGTCTGCACTGCATAAGGAGACCCTATACCAAGTAAATAAATAAAAACATTTTAAAAAGCAATAAATTACTAATCCCCAAGGGTTCTCATGAACGCATAGCATTAGTTGTAAATACATAGATGCTGTCTATGTGCTCAAAATATCAAAACCTTAAGCAGTTTGATGGATCAATTGATACATTTCAAGACGGTGAAGGTCTATAGAATGACAAAACAACAGAGCAAATATTTTCAATAAACAACCCCTTCTTTTTTTTCTCTTCCCCATCTCTGGCTGTCCAAACTATGCCTGTTCTTCAAGCTGAAATGAGTTTATCCTACCCTACTCCAGCACCACTTAGAGAATTAGCACCAGGCTCTCTCTTTATTTCTTCCAACCTTGTGACACTGCTTTTGCTTTACACAAATAAATAAGCAGGCTAATAAGAATGCTGCATTCCTTCCAGAAGATATCAATGACTGGTTAACAAGAGCACAGTCTCTAGGTCTAGTCTCCCTGAGTTTGCACCCAAAGTTCACACTTAATAGATGCATGGTCTCAATTGAATCACTCTCCTGTCCTGCATCTTTAAGATAAGACCAACACAGACCTTATATCCTGAGACCACTAATGAGGATTTCAATAGAGTAATCCATATAGAGTCATTGGGAAGGAAAATTTTATTTATTTATTTATTTTGGTGGAACCGGGGATTGAACTCAGGGCCTTGCACTTGCCAGGGAAACGCTTATTCCACTGAGCCATTTCCCTGGCCTGAGAAAGAAAATTTTAGATAAATATTTATTTACTTATTTTGGTACCAGGCATTGAACTCAAGACCTTGTGCTTGCCATATAGGTGCTTTGGTAAGCATTTATTATGTGAGGAATATTTCTACTAGCCAATTCCGAGGAAAGCTGTGGCTATGAAATTAAACCTGGGCTTGACTCCCAAGCTTAATACTTATAAGATTTTGGTGGGTTTTTTTTTTAAAGTTAGCTTTCTAAGCTTTGGTTTCCTCATATGTAAACTAAAAATAAAATGAACTCTTTCACTGGGCCTTGGGAGGATAAAACATTATATAATAAATGTAAAACACCTAACACAGAGCCTGACAAATGGTAGGCGGGAAACAAATGTTCACTGTTTCCTTTCCTCCCAGTTTCTTAAAGTAGACACTGTGCAGAGTGGCTGGGGGCTGGCTGTGAAAACATGCTAGATGCAGAAAAGGAAAAATGAGCTGCAAGATTTAGCTGGTGAATTGAGTTGGTCATAAACGCAAGCAGCTTTCTATTATTTAAACGTTGAATAGGCCTGCTGAAGATATACAAGTCATTTTTCCAATCTCATCTAATAGTACAAATAATAGTGAGCCTGGTTCTTCTTCATTTTGCATTTTTCTACACAAGTGACTAGACATATAGATGGTAATTAATGGCACAATTTAAATCCTAAAGGTTCTCACGTCTCTATCTGATGGTCAGTGCACAAAAGGGTGACCCATTTGTGAAAATATCTTTGTACAGAAAACTGAGGAGAATGACTGCAAAAAGCTCAGAAATAAAGATCATGGGCCTGAGTCTGACGGGGTCTTGTGTAGAAGAGCACATCCGTGAGTAGAGAGGCACAGGCCCCAGATATCATCGCAAGACTGAGTGCTTCCTAGCTCCTGCTCTACAGCCATGGAGGAGTTTCTTGATTTCATTACATCATCCCAGAAAGACAAGGTGTGGTAGGGGTTGGAAGCAAAACATGCTCAAGACCTGACTCTACCTCTTCACAATTAATGATAGTAAGTCAGTTTTTCATCCTTTTGAAGAGATTTACCTTCCTACAAATTGAGACTAGTGATGTTTAACTCAAAAGGTTATGGTTCAGAGTAAAATAAATATGCATACTTTCTGGGATATGTAAGAATTTAATGAACAATCTTGGCTTTCCTTTCTTCCCTAAGGCTCAGTTTTATCATCTGTAGAATGAGCCATTTCTATGAAGTATTCTCTGGCAGTAATTTTCTATTATTACTGTGATTATACTATTAGATGAAATATTTGCAAGATCTGGGAACTTACAGGAAATGAAGTGCTACATTTCCCTTTAATAAGACTAAAAGCCAGTTGTGGTTGTAAGGGGGAAAACACAACACTTCCTTAATGTACGAGTTCAAGAGGGAAAGCCTGCCTGATGTAGATTAGGTGGATATTTTATTTGTATTCTGTTGTGTCTACAGATGGGCTGATGACAGTAATCAGATCACAGGGTATTAGTCAGAGACTCTGTCTAGTAAATAATAACAGAACATAGCCAAGGACATCAGCCCAGTTGGTGAAGTCACCTTTTGGAAAAAAAATCTCAGCATGGTTGACCTGTCTTTCTTAGTCCCTACTATATCTAATAATTTCATACTTAAGTTAAAGCGAATAATTCCAAACTAAGACTTATTTTTATTAGCTTTTAAATTAAAACAGAAAATTAAAGATAAAAATGTAATAAATATAAGGAATTTTGTATGGATTTAGTGAACATTTGTGTGCATGGCGTGCTCGTGTGCCTAAAAACAATATCAAGACATTCACCAGGCAGGAAGACATACCTGGGATGATGGGGCTGGTTGAGTCTTGTTTTGCTTTGCTGTTGCTTTTATTGCCTAAATTTTCTATAATTGTGTTTTGCTTTGGCGGTGAGAAGGAAAATGAATCATAAAAAAATTCAATGAGGACTTAAATTGCCTTTAGAAGCAAATCACACACCTTACAGATCAGATTCAGAGAGACCCCACCATCCCATTGTGGTAGTTTTTAAATAAATAGTGGTGACATATCCCTTTCAGAAGGTCACCCTGTGTGGCATGACAGGACACACTTCAGACTAAAACATATGATGGGAAGAGCCAAAAGATCTGAGATTGTATCTCTGGCTCCATTCATTTAGCTGTGTGACCTTGAGAAGCGACTGACTTCTAGAACATGAAATAGTTCGTATACTCCATAAATTTCCATTTTGTGGATCAAATGAGATGAAAAATAAATGCCAAGGCCCTAACACACAGCATGAGTCCTCTTCCTACCCTCCTTTCCATTCACTTTCTCAGGGCTCAAAGCTTCAGCACTGAGCTAGCAAGTGAATGGGGGTCACTGTCAAAGTCAGCTTTGCAGAATGATATTTGGTTTGTCGTGTCGCTTTCCAAGATGGTCATGCTAAACCAGGCAGTTTCTTCACTACCTTTAGTCACAAAACAGGAGATCTTATTGCACAGGTTCAAAAAAAAAGAACTTATTCTAACAGGCTATGGCTGACATTTTAAAGTATTTCCTCTCCTTTGCAACATTCTGGGACAAACTACAGTTCTGTATAGGGATTAAGTTGTCTGTTTTTGTTTTTGTTTTTTTAAACTTTTTTTTTTTAGATGATGTCCTACGTGCTAACCCAGAAGGCTGTCTCATATGGAAATGTGAGCCAGAATTTCCACTAATCTTAGTAACTCAAATATTTGCTTCATGTAAATACCTTAAGTGGATTTCTAATTTTAAGTCCTAAAAGTACAAAATCTGATATTGCTAAGCAGAAAATGTTGCACTCATGTTTAAAAAAGCTTTTCATTGAGAAAAAATTTAAACAATCTTCCAATTCTCTAAATAATATGAAAGGAAAATTAAAAGTCCAATAGAACCACATATTTAGAGGCAGATGTAAAATATGTTAATGGACATACTGGGCATGCAGAATATTCTGGATTGTTTTTCAAGGTCTCTTCACCAAACTTTACACCCATAGAGTTTAGCCCATGCTGGTAATCTATGGATATTGCATAGCATCTCTAAATTTAACACCTTGTAAATTGAACTCCCACCACCTTGATCCTCTTTCCTATACTCTCTCCTGAAGAGCTTCATCTCTATCCAGTAGATCTAATGATAACCTCTTAGAGCCATTTGCAATACCTCTTTCACTTATTGTTTACTTATCCTCACTGTACATAATCTGGAAAGAACCTTCTTAATATTTCTAGGTTCCTCTTCTGAATTCTTTCTGTTTCCCCATCCCCAGCCTCATCCTGGACTCTGTTCCCTGTGGGTATGGATCACTGCAGTGGCCCCTAATGGTTGTCCTATCTGTAGCTTCAAATCATTCTCCACCAAATTGTCCTCTACATCTGTGACATTTATACAAGCAGATAGAGACACAGGTCTCTATTCTGAATTCTTCAGTGGATTCAGTATCAGCTTTGAGATCTTTTAGAGTAATCTACAAAGCCTCCCGTGTTCACAGATGCCTATCTTTCTGTCTTACCACACTCTTCATCTCTGTGATAGCCCCTCAGTCTAGGCACAGCAAGGTAACATGCACGATTCCTCTAATGCAATATAGTTCCCACCCCTGCTTTAGCACACACTCCCTTACACTGCCCAGCAAATCCTTTATTGTAACAGACCAAACTACAAGTTGATGGTCACTTCATATTGGATGGCCACAGCAAACACACCAACCTCTCTGGCACACTAGAGTTTGCTATAAATTCATAGAAAATAAATACAATTTTGCTAATTCTACTTTGTGTTAAACCTATAAGGAAGATTCTTTCAAAATCTGACAGAAATTTTATTCTAAAATGAAATTGTTGCTGCTTTTTCTTGTTATGTTTTAAGGCTGCTCAGATTTCAAGAAAGGCTTAGGAATTTGAAGTAGGAATGAATATTAGAAAAAAAAGCAATCAGGACGTGCGGGGTCTCCCTTGGGAAATCTGCGGCACTGACCCTTTCTTCTGAGGCATGATAAATCCTGAGAGTAATCGGCACAAGTGCTGATATTTATTAATCGTGGATTAGGTGCTTAATTGTTTGTTATTCCTTTACATGCTTTTGTTCACTGTTTACAGACTTTAGACATTTCTGTATCACTTCTATGTATTTCGGTACAACTATCCTCTAAGATATTATTTACTTAATGATTTTCTTTAAATGAAGTTAGAATCACTTCTCAGCCTTTGGGCTAAGATCAAGTGTAAATGGACTTAGATTTTCTCACAAGCATTCTACATATACACAGTTGCTATATTTTTATGTTGCAACTGAATAATTTTATTCACATTTCTAAAGCACAATCAATACATTATAATTAAAAAGTTCACCCAAAAGAGATACACTGCTCGTGGTTTGTGAAATGCTATTTTGTTCACTTAATCTCCAGCATTGCATACCGGGCTAAACACTCTTATTACTATCATTTACATTCAAAAGAGAAAAAATGAGGTAAAAGGAGATCAAATAACTTGCCTAATCTCACAAACAAGAAGTGGCAATTACAGTTGGAACACAAAGATCACTCTAAAAGCTAAAGTTCTCAACACTGTAAAAATTTTCAGCCAATGTGAAAACTGTTTTCATTCTTAACTGTAATCTTGTATATTTTCCAATATATATTAAATGTAAGGAAGTTTAATAGCTGTGTGGGGTTCATTTCACTCTTCATCTTTTGTCAAGGCTTTAATATTATCTCTATCTTGTTTTTCTAGTTGAAAAATCAAGATACGTGGAACTCTGTTCAATAAAAGGACTTCAAAGCCCTATATTAACACAAGGGTCCAGTCAGGAGCTCTGCAGAGCTGAGTGCGTCTCATTGCTTACTGAGAAATCCTTAAAGACATGAAAAATGGAATTGTTCCCGAGCTGGTTTTGATATGCGAGGTTCCCCACCCTTGCCTCTGCTAGCACAGGCACAGAGGGTGGTACTGAAAGTTGTTTTCTTCTTTTGAGAAAACAGATATTTGGGGGCAAGTGAGGAATGAGAGTGCTTCCCCAGCACCTGTGCACTGTTTATGCTAATTGGTCACGGCTGGTGCTGGCTGCACGTGGGCAGCATTTCATCTCCTCTCTCACCTGCCTTGGGTGAGAGTTGGAGTCATTAGATGATCAGAATTCTCTCGCACCACTCTCTTCTGTCTCGTCCTCTCACTTCCTGGCTTCCTCTTGTCCTCATGCCCTACTTTACAGAGGAGCCTGCATCCCAATTCACGTGATGGCAGGTGCCTGCCCGGAGGCCAGGCACGAAGCGCACTGGCAGACTGTGTGTGGTGGGCTCTTGGCAGGACCGAGAGAACTCATGGTGTGCAAGGAGCTGTCCTGCTCCCAGGCGCTCCCCCGAAAGCAGGGTCGGACTTCCGGGTGCTCTGCACAGCCACGCGAATGGCAGCCTGGCGCAGCGGCGATGCTTTCCCTCTTGATCTGCATTCTCTCCCTCACACATAATGTTCCTTTTATTAAATACAGGTTTGGAAAGCCTGGGTGTGAGCAATTAGAGGTCTAAAATGGTACGTGTGGGAAGTCAGGAGGGGAGGCGTGCTCCTTTTTCATTCCTGAGGGAAGCGCAGCATGCGGCTTCCTCGCTGGATTTATAGAGAAAAACACTAAAAACCAAGTATTTGTTGGAGGTAATTGCTAGAGTACCATAAAAGTAAGACTGGAAATATTTCTTGCAGTACTGGGGAGTGCGCCCAGGGCTGGTGCACAACAGAAAAGCTCTCTACTGTGCAGTGACATCTCCAGCCTGCTTAAATTTTTTTTTTTTTGAGACAGTCTTGCTATTTTTGCCAAGCTGGCCTCAAACCTGTATTCCTTCACCTGTATTCCTTCTGCCTCAACTTCTTAAGTAGCTGCAATTACAGGCATTCACCACCATGCTTGGCAAGAGCAGAAGACTATTCTTTTTTTTTAAAGCGAAGGATCTGGAAAACAGCATGATCATAAGCAAACGATGTACTTGGATAATGGTCAGCAAAATATAGGAAGGATATCACTACGTGGGGCAGGAAATGTGCTTGATTTTGTCGTGTTGGTCCTAGAGACTCTAAGTGGCATGGAAAAGGTTATCGTCCCATAGACAGTCATGTCCCAGAGAGGGACTGAGTGGCTTTGTGATGATTGTTCCTGCCTCAGCCTTCTTGGAATAAATCAGATCTCAAGGTCCAGATCTGAGCCAATTCTGAGGCCATGACTTAACAGTCTCAGGGAACAGGGATAGTGAAGACAGCCTGTCACTGGCTCCTAACATACAATGGCTATGTGGTCCTCATAGAACGATTTTCATAGTGTGTTCCCACGGTGGGCATTAAGTGAGAGACTCCATTTAATCTGGCTAGAAATAGGAGTGTGGCTTTGAGAATCAATTAGCCAAAAAGTATAAAATTTGAGGTAGGGAGCAAAAAGGTCTAAAGAAGGGAGGAAAACACATCTCAACAAAGGTGAACAATTGCCAGCCTCCTGAATGTTTTCCGAGCAGCTGTGTGTGTGTGTGTGTGTGTGTGTGTGTGTGTGTGTGGTGCATTGCTCAGGATACAACCTTGCACACAATACACAAGCACTGTACCGCTGAACAACATTCCAGCCCTTTTAAAATTTTATTTGCAAGAGGATCATCCCAAGCTGCCCACGCTGTATTTGAACTTGATCTTCTTGCTTTGGCACCGTGAATAGGTGGGATTACAAACATGTGCCACTGTGGCTACTCTGGAGCAGCCTTTGAACTGAGCTCAGTTCAGTTCATCAGAGTAAAAGCTGAGCAATTGTCTATTCTACATCTCTACTTTTAGGCAGAATAAAAATCATCATAGACTATGGTATATTAGAAAAACTTCAGAGACTGCCTGAGATCTATTCTAAAAGGTTGAAATTTTTTATTAGTGTGCCTTAATTCCTCCCATTGTATTTTGTTTTTCCTTTTGTGTTTTAAAATAATTTCTTCTGTTTTATAGGAAAAATAGCGAAGTTGATGGCTTCCTTGCATCTCTGGGGTAGGCTTTCCTTTATCTCCAGGTATTCAAACATTATTATTTTATAATTCTTCTTTTCATTATTATAGTCTCCGTTTTTAACTGAACACTTCAATTCTTTAATGGTATTAGTAGGTCTCATTTTCCAAACCTTAAATTCTCAACTACTTTCCCTAAGTCAAGTTTCTCTTTGTGAGTGTAGATTTAGGCATTTTCATTTCATTGTATCAGTGGAAACATTGACTGTGTCTTAATGCTTCTCCTGTGTGCCAAGAATAACACGGGGCATCAAGAAAGTAGTATTTAAGGAGATCATTGTGGTTGAGGTGGGTGACATTTATGTACCTATAAATCAACAGTATAAATAACTAATCAATAGGAGCAGATAATATAATGCATACCATAAAGGCAGTCCTCATTTGCTTCTTAAAATTCCCTATGGTTTTTGATCTGGGATTATACTGATTTTGATGGAGAGTTAAGCAATGGATGGGAGCTTGTGGCATTGTGCAGTGGTGGAGGTGCAGTGTGGAATATTTGTGGAATCACCCACCCTGGTTGGAATGTAGGTTTGAACAGAACTCTATGTGAGAAAGTTCTGGAAATCTTAGGCCACGCTTCCCAGAGGAGGGGACATTGGGACTGGACCTTTTATTAACATAGGAATGGAAAGAGCATGCGCATTTCTGTGTTCGTGACTTCCAATTAGTTAAGTGCTACCCAATGTCTTTGTCTCGTGGGACCATGTTGAGCAGGTCCCAGGGAGGTAGTGTTCAAGGTCAGAGAACACTGAACTCAAAGCTGAAGGCGCAAAAGCCTGTGTCCTGACAGACTTTACACGGTGGACAAAGGGTGAAGGTGGGAGGGGGCTTTGGGGAGAAATAGTTGACAGAGGGGTTTTGATGAATTCCTCTGTTTCCAAAAACATCTAAAAGGGACTTTGAGCTGTGCACTGTGACATTCATCAGTTGTCAAAGCTGGCATTTCTCTTTGTTGAACAAGACAATGCAGAGGAGAGAAAAGGTGCATTACGAAGAGCAACAATTACTGTAGCATCTGCTTTTAATGCCAAGAGTTATGTAAAATGATAAAAGAGGGGGAAGTGTTAGCAGGAGCCATAAATTTGGTTGCCTGGTGCTTTTAGTCCACTGGCTGTCTTTTTGTTGTATTTTCCCCTCAGAAAGTAATTTGAAAGTCCAAGGATATGGATTGTCTTTGAGAAAATAAAAGAACATCCTAGAGTCACAGAAAGGGTACAGCATGGTAAAGTGAGATCTAACTTTTTGTGTGTGTGTGGTTGGCTCAACCCACCCTGGGGGTGAGGGCTCAACCCACCCTGGGGGTGAGGCTGGCACAGCATGTGGATTGAACCATGGTCCCCGTGCTTGCCTAAGCTTGCCTAAGCTTACCTAGCCAGGTATTTTAGACTGCTGAGCTATCTCACCGGCCCAGAGATCTAGCTCTTGTTTCCACCCTTTCTGGATATGCTATGTGACTTGTGCACTTGGTGCTACCCCTCTAAGTTTCAGTTTCACCATCTCTGGGGTATGCTAAGTTTATCAACTTCATCTACCTTGGTGTCCTGCTTTGGTTTTATCAACATGACTGGCCAAAAAGGCATGCTCTCCAGCATGCAGGATGAGGTACTTAAACAAAATAGCTTGGGATTAGTCAACACACTTGAATTCAGGTCCTAGATTTTCTAATTTTCAAGGTTCTTTATCCTGTCCATCACCAAACTTCTAACCTGCAACATGCACATAATACAGTGGTCCCAACTTCCCACTGTTTCTTTGAAGATTAACTATGAATATGTAAAGTGCAGCCCCTAATATATTTGTTTAAATTCCACTTGCCCTTTTTCAATGATTTGATTTGATTTAAAAGTGAAGCCCTAGATAGAAGAAGATATTCAGCCAAGAAAGGCCATACAGTGCGATAGGACCTCACTTACTATGAAATACAAGGTCCAAATTCTTATTCCTGGCTGCCCATCAGAATCACTAAGGGACAATGTAGAAAATACTTGTCATAGTGCTCAATGCATTCTGATTCCCTTGGACTGCACGGGAACTCTAGCCTTGAGATTATAAAATCTCACCAAGTGTTTTCCATGTGCACTGGAACACAATTTTCGCTACTCAAAACTCTTAGCATGAATTAGCCAGAATACTTGCAAAAGTGCAATTTGGGTCCCCAAATCTAGGGTAGGCTCTGTGATTCTGCAGATGAGGCAGGGGCTGGTCACATGGGACCAAGTCTGAGAGCAAGTGCCTGATGGACCACAATGGTGGTGCTCAATCTTCAGCACTGATTGCTATAATGCAGACCCTTGTCAAAAATAGCACTGGGGCCTGGATCTGATCCTCAGGGTCTGTCTCAATTTAGGAAGAAGCTGTGAAAAATCACAGGTAAACAGTGCTTATTTTCACCTGAAAATTCCATGATACTATTATTTTTTTGTGATTTTTATCACATGATTTGCATCCCAGTTCTAATCCCAGTTCAGTTGTTCCTTATAAAAGGATAGTATCAGGTATGGAGCATGCAGGACTTCATTGTCAGAAACCTGATAGATAGGTGAGCTCAAATTATGGGCTGTCAAGACATGCCTGCTCTTTGAGGTCATATGTATCTCTGGAGCACATTTTTGAGCAATGAGAGACCCTAGTAGAACTCTTCTGTGCTAGTAGGCCTCTCTGTGGATGGACCAGTTACAAGGGTGAGCATTCTCCACCAACAGTGAATGGATACTGGGCCCTGAAATTTTTTCCTGCCCTCTATACCACACCATGCCTGCTTTTGGAAAGTAGAATCCCCAGAGACAACTGATTTCCTGAAATTAGTGCCAAACCAAGGAAAAATGGAGATGGAAGAAAATTACAGCCTGTTTCATTTAACAAAAGAGATCACTAATCTTTGAAAATCTCATGGACTTCCAAAGGAATCCGTCCTATGATAGAATCCTTTTTGCCTCATTTTTTTCCCTCAGTCTCGAGGGTTCTTTTTGTGCTAACAAAGTAGGATATCCTCTATATAGGGACAGGATTTTTGCCACTTTCCAAGAAAAACTTAAAGAATGCCATGAAGCATTCAAAAATATTATACTGAAATTGTTGCTTTTGATAAACATTTTGTATATAATCAATATAGAATGTGCTGATTTCTCCAAAATACTATGAATTTGTAAATGCTGTAAATTGATATGAGGGTAACTATGTGGAAAATGAGAAAGAAAAAGGAAGAAAAATGCCAAAATGGATTTTCTTGCTTCCCTCTTTGTAAGTGTTCAAATCAACTAGAACACTTGATCACTGGATTGGTCTGGAGAAAGAGCTGTAGGACAGAGAGGGTGGACTGCTGAGAAACACAATCAACACATGAATGCATGAAAGCTTAGTCAGTGGGGTCTGAGGCCACCAAAATCTTGGGTCCTTAACTCTGTCCTGTGCTCTCAATTCAGACTCCTACAGTCTGGGATCATTTGACTTTTCTGCATTTGGTGTGTGTGTGTGTGTGTGTGTGTGTGTGTGTGTGTGCACGCATGCGTGTATGGTACTGACAATTGACCCAGGCTGATCTATTTCACACTGAAATAGATCCAGACTTGTAAGTTTGAAAGGGGCTTTTGCTCAGTCAGTGGGGCTCAAACTTGCAATCCCCTCCCGTCTTCTGACTTTCGGAATAACTCGCCATCTCTGCCGAGTACAGAGCTGCTCTGGACTGAGACTCAACCCAGTTGCTCTTAATGTCCTTCTCAACAGGTTGTCACCATGCCGCCCTCCTTCCCCTGCTCTCAAAGTCATGCCGCTGGTGCTGGTGAGATACATTGTTTGCCCTTACTGATGCCTCATTTAGGGAGCCTGGAGGTTTGGCAACGCTGGCCTGGATGATGCCTGGGGAGCCCACAAGCATCCTGCAAATCCGGACTTTTCAAGTGGAAGACCATCCTGCTACCCTCAAATGAACGTGATTCCGGGGAGCAGCAGCAGCTTGTGCTGCCACCTCCCATGCATTTTCCAGTCACTCCAGCTCTGGTGTCTAAGCCGCAGGCACTGCTGGTGACAATTCTGACCACTCCGCCCCCGGCTCCATCTGCTGACAGTCAGCAGGCTGCCTCAAGTTCTCGGAGCCTCCCACACGCTGCCCGCTGCCCGTTCCCTTTCTGTGAAAGCCGGAAGCCCATGGTCTTCTTAAAAGTTGAACCTGTCCCCACTGCAAGCGAGACAAAGTGGACATCTGCGTCCTCTATAATTAACTGCTGCTCCCTCTCGCGCTCTGCCCACAGCTGTGCGGCTCAGATGCACAACTCTGCACGGAACATGGTGCTCTTATTCAATTGCAGTGGAGCAGATGCAGCAGTGTACAAACGCGGGGCTGCTGCGGAGAGGGAGCCTCATTTCACCCCCGTCCCTCCCAGCCTGGGCTCTGCATCCACTTTTAGCATCCTCCTACCACAGACCCCAGAACAGTCCGAGGCTCTGACCAGTGTCTCTCCCTTCCACTTTCTCCACGCCTCTGGAAGTGGCTGAGAGAGGCCGGACTGGCTCCATCCCCCCCGAAGGGAGGAGAATTAGCCGCTGTATCACGGTTGCTAACTAGAGCTGCTGTGCTGATGAGCAAACCCACCACATCCTTTCTAGCCCCTCATGACCTTAAGAGGACTGCTCGTGCCCTGCGCAGTGGAAGCAAGTTTGCAAGCCCTGCAGGCTGCTACAAGCAATTAGTTTGAGAAAGAGTTAAAAATTTAGAAAAGGATACGGGAAAAGCCGGAGGGAATATTATCAGTGGCCAGTGTAAAGTCCCCATCATATAACAGTGAAAGATGCTGAGATAATAAAGACTGGTATTTTTTTTAAGCTCTGTTTTATGACTTCCAAGAATTCATCTAACTTTGTAAACGGACAAAAAGGGGACATTGTCCCTCTGAGCACACCACAGTGTGCTCCCTGGACCATGCCCATCATTCAGGTGGCATTGACTGGACACCTTAAATATTCCATAGAAAATAGAACTTCTGCCTTTAAAAAATCTCCTCTGTGTCAGGTCTTGTACAGCACTCCAGCTTCTTTCATGGCTCTGACAAGGTGGCCAACATTGGAACATTGTACATGAAATATTGAACAGAAGAACCAATACTGGAACGTCACTGATCACCTTGCACAAAGTCATTAGGATGTGCACATCGCTACACGTCACAATACAGATGTTCCTTGCTGCTCTCTGGATATGCAATGTCAGTTCTCCAAGACAATAGCTGAAATCATCTAAAAATACAGAAGGCAGCAATAGGAGGTTGCTGCTTATCTCAGGAACCCTTAATCCACTCAGCTAGGTCAGGGTGCCCTATGATATCCACCATGGTAATAGCTACAAGCTTAAAAGTTTTTCAGGGGGTAAAAATATCCCTGATGCCTTTTCATCCACAAACCTTGGGCTTAAGGAGGTGGGGAGTTGTTTTCTAACTCAGCTTTCTGAGAAGCATTTGTATCCATAGTTGGGTACATTTTTTTTCTTCCTACTTTCAACAAGTGGTGGATTTATTTATTCTATTACATGCTCATTTCAACTCCAACAGCATTTTGGAGAGGTTATCAATTTAGAAATACTAATTGTTCAACTTCTGGGGCAGTTTAAACTCCTCTAGCCTCCACTGCACTGTTAATAGAAAATCAATGTGTATGTGAGAGGATGTCCCTCTTTGCCTCCCATGTTATTACCTTGAGCTCCTTGGCTGTAGAAGAATCTTTGAGCTGATTCTACATCCAAAAGTCTATGAGCAGACTCGACATCCAGAAAATAATCCATTTTGGGATAATCCATCTTGATATTTCAATCACAGACTTCTGAGAGAAATATTCACTTGAATGCCTATAGAGAAGAAAAATTCCCCAGTATTTAAGATGAAAAAGTATAAGGCACGTTTATACTTTAAATTTTTGAACAAGAATATCCCATTATAATATCCCAGTATTTGACTGACATTTTCAATTCTAAGACAACCTCCCATGCTACCAATACTACTTTCCTATTACAGGAGAAAACGCAACCTTCAACCAACATTTATTAAAAGTAATATATTCTTTTGAAGAAAGACAGACAATGTGGGCTATAGAGAGAGATAACATACCAGTCTTTTCCTTGCCATGTATCAACTGGAAAATATACTGTTAAATTCTCATGCTATCGTTTTTCAAAGCTCTATCGGGAAGTGGCATCAGTAAGTATCAGGCGTCCTGAGGGTTGATCCTCAATCAATCTGGAGATGTTCAGATTTTCCTCCAGCAGAGGAAATGGCTCGCGAATCCAGCCCTCCGCTCCTAGGTGCCTTGCGTCTATGACACACACTGACTCCTTTGCTGGAGAAATGCCTTGAATTCCTTCCTTTTTAGCAATTCCCTCTGGTGCATTTTATAAAGTGCTACAGGATCGTCACCTGCCTGCACCTGACACAGGCTGCTTTTGAGAAAGAATTGTGGCTTGCAGAATAACGACAATTATTGCAGCCTTGAAATGATTCCCATAGCATTACTGTGCACCAGCCTGTCAGGAAGCGAAGCTACTTCATCAAAATGCATTCAGTCTCTTGGGCTCCTTTTTTGAGCTCATGGAACCTTTCCTTGATATTTACCCAAATGAAGCATCTCTATTTCTGCGTGGTGCTTTTAAAGAAAGAACTAGCAAGACAAAGTCATTAAAATCAAGCTCAGAGAGGCTAATCTAACTGTTTTCTCTTTCTAAAGATATATATTTTAATTTAAGAAACCAAGTCTGGTAAGAAGAAACTTTTTAAAAAATACCCAAAGGTACCCCAACAGCAGAGCATACTTACTGCAAAAATACCCAGGGCTCACTGTCGGCAGTCAGACAAGAGCAGTTCCAGCCAGATGTCTTTGATCTCACTAAATATTCCCGGTGAAAGTAAACAATTTTGATTGTTTGATTAGATCAGTGATGAATAATGCATTCCATCTACTGGACTTCCTTTATCAGATAAAATGGCCAGAGCATGTTACCTTAGCAACAGAAGGTGACGCCAGTCTCTGCTTCCTTGTGCCCTCCCCTGCGAAGGAAGAAAATTACCAGTTTCCCGTGTAAAACTTTGGCAGAGAACCATCAAAATCTACACGTAGATTTCATATCATTTAAGGCTATCCCCTACCCTAGCCCCAAATAATATGCACAGAGAAGTGTTTTAATCATTAAAAAATAACAGATTTGCTGCTTTAATCATTTTTTTTTGTAATCCTAAATCCCGGTTTGATTTGCCATTACAGTACAATGGTATATTAAATGGTTAAACAATCAATAGGAGAAAGTTGTCTAGACATTGTTGGGGGCTTTCAGCTCCCCCTGTAAAGACGCCCCACCGGTGGCATGGAATGAGGGGAATGGTAAGAAAAGGCCATGTTAGCAAGCATATGTTCAACATGCCCCTGTTGTAATTAATACACAGAAACAGTCCTCAGCATCTAGGCTGGAAATAACTCCTCTGTGAATCAGTCAGTGGAAGCAGCTTTACAAGCTCCCTGAAATTTCTTGGATTTTGAAAAACGCATAATAATATAGATCTTAGTGGGGGCACTCCCTCCACCTCTGCGAGGAAGAGATAGCTAGGAAGGTATACACACAGCAGGAGAATCCTTGGAGTTGGCAGCTACTCACCCGCACTTGTTGACCCCTGTAACAGGACACAGGAGAGTGTCAGGGAGCTGAAAGCCAGGGCTGAGCCGCCAGCCCAAATGAGCAGCTCCTAATTGTCACTTCAATCTTGAGTCAAGAGCCCGGAGTGCAGGAAAGCGATGGATTTGCCCATTTTATATTGTGATGAAATGCAACCCCTAGGAAGAGATCTGAGCAGAGCTGCTCTTTAGAACACATTAGACTGCTAATTTAAGAAAATTGAAAGGTTTTGTTTTACTGTCTTTTATGTGTTCTTCTCTGCTACCCCCTCAATTTAATTTGCATTTAAAATTATTCTCGTGTCTCCTGGGCTCTCTAAGGTGTGGAACACTTTCTAATCATGAAGGCTGTGCTGGTAGGGTTTGGTGCAATCCCTCTTTTATTCTGCGCTACACAACAAGATGGGTAGTTAAAATTGTGAGCTGTTTTCATGAAAGAATACAAGGGGGACATCTGATTTCAGAGCCTCCTTAATCACCTGATTTTCTTCTCCCTTCCTCTGGATATTGGACCAAATCATGCCAATCTGTCCAAATGCATTTTTTGTGAATGTAACAAAATTATCCCAATGACAAAATGAAACTCTGCCCAGATCTCTGAGTTTATTCCACTTTGCTATACTCCCTACTAACCTCTGCTAGACTTGGAATTTCAATACTTTGATCTGTTCAGAAAGGGTATAATGAGCGAACTCAAGCCCCACAGTGGTGACCAGCCATGGTACTTACTTTTTGTGCTGCAGCCTGCTTTTTGTCATCTTTGAAAACTCTAAAATGTTCACCATCACACAGTGTGTGTTTTACACCATTCTCTTCCACCCATGTGGACTAAGGAGAATTATTGGTGTGGTATGGTATGCAGTGTGCTGAACTGTGAAGAAAGGAGAAGCAACCCTTGAGAGGCATTGGAAGGAAGGATCATGAAGCCCCCTCCCCTTTGTGCACAGATCTGCCAGTTGCCCTGGAAACAAACTAGGAGACACCCGCTCATATGTCATGTGGCCCACTCAGAGCATGTCAAATGCCAAGCCAGTGCTGTAGACAGCTGAGGCTAGTGGAGGAAGAAGAAAGTAAAATTCCCAATGGCACACTTGTAGGAAGTCAGTTTTGGACCCTGAACACTCCCAACTTTGCTCAGACCCAAGGACTTATTTTGTTAAGGTTACATATCTATTCAGCCTCCAGTGGAGACATGCCAAACACTTGACATTTACAAGAGAAGAAAGCTGTCTTCTGGTTCCTTTCCCTTACAGTCAGGTGTGGGCGAAGGGTTCTGAACTCTCTATTGTGATTCTACTGAAAATGTAATGACTCATAGATGACAGGGAGAGAGAGAGAGAGAGAGAGAGAGAGAGAGAGAGAGAGAGAGAGAGAGAGA
>NW_004524599.1:6016957-6044324 GCF_000260255.1 Octodon degus
AGAGACAGAGACAGACAGAGACAGACAGAGACAGACAGAGACAGAGAGAAACTCTTGTTGTGGGTCTATATCTCTACATGCTGTGACTCCATATGTTGTGATTCTACATGCTATGACAAACACCAAACATTTAGGTGATTACAAATGAATGTGTGATTGAAGTGGATGCTAAATATGATGTTTGGAAAATGAAATTGATTCCTGGTATAGGGGTGTGTTTGGAAATCAGTCATTCAGTCATTTCTGGAAAATTGGCCAAAATAGGGAAATTTAAAGTACTTTACAAGTAAAATAAAAAGTTTAAGAGAACTTATAAAGAAGAATTTAAAGAATTGTATTTGAAAAGGGATGATTGATTATTCACTTGTAAAAAGGGGCTTAATTTTGCTAAATAATTGACCACTATATTCTTTACCATCATATAATTGACCTATAAAATATATACTTAAAGATTGTTTCACTTTCTGGAGAATGTAGTAATAGATTTCATGGAGGAAAATAGGTGATTAAATTATTTTCCTAGGTGGAGGAGCCAAGGACAAATTATAATAAGCTCAGTTCTGTTTTATAATAATCTGCTCAGAAGCAACACTTAAAGTGATCCATTGTTCTGAGATCTATCACAATCAGAGAGTGTATAAAGGTCAGTCCAAGTATTCAGACAAACATGCAGCGCTGAACAATTATATTCAAAACAACCTTGAAACATCAGCTCTATAAAAGTTACCTCCGAGAGTGCTTGCATATCTCTAGGACTTAGAAGTAAAAAATAATTTTGAAACTTCTGAAGGAGAGTTCTGTCACTTACACTGGTGGCACCAAAGTGGCACCAATGTGGGAACATGATGTAGATCTATAAGGCTGAACCAAACTAGAGTAGTAATATATCATTTTCTAGGGCCAGCCAAATAGTGCAGTGGATTAAAGCATCTGCTTAAGCAGATGCAGAGGCCAGGAGTTCAATCCCGGGCCTGCCATGGAGGCCCTAACCCTGGGGCTCACTGAGACAATGATTGAGATTTGACGTGGTGGCGCGCACCTGTAACCCCAGCACGTGGGAGGCTGCAAACAGGAGAATCACTCTGAGTCCAATCTATGCAGTAAGACCCTGTACACCCTGTTCTAAATACAATAAATAAATAAAATTTAAAAAATTAAAAAATAATAATTTTCTGTTTCCAGTTTGGTGGTGAGAAGATACACTTAATTCAAAATAGAGATTATTTCATGATGGCATTTAAAGAAAAGTAAAGATGTAAGCTTGTATTAATTTGTCATTGGGGTACACTTATTAATTCTATTGGATGATAAAAGACCCAGAAACTCTGAGAGCAAAGATCACCTGATTTGTAAATAGATAATTTGCTCTTTTCTACCATCGGATTGCCACTGGGGTCAGTCTGCTTTTATTCGGTTGACAAAGGTTCTTGTAATTTTATAATTTTATTATGAATTTTACCTGTTTAATTATATTTCATTCCAGAGATCATTAAAAGATTGTGCTTTACTCCTGCTCAGGCAAGTTTAGACAAGTGCAGGGACTGTGGTTCAATCCCTGTAATTCCAGCATTGGGGAGGCTGAAAGCAGGAGGATCACCATGAGTTCAGGCTGCATAGTGAGACTCTGCAACAACCAAATATATTTTAAAAAAAGAAGAAGATTTTGCTTTATGTTTATGATAGGCTAGATGAAGTTCTGGCTCCTAACTGTCTGAAATCATGAACAAGTTTCTCTTTTTCTTAACAAAGCCAACCAAATTAAACTTTAACATGTTAGAAGTTCACTTAATATGCAGTGAGATCTTTTCTCTCTTGGTGGAACACCAGCATGGAAAACCTGGATGAAGTATTAGCTTGCTAACAGTTATCTTCCCCCAGTACCTCTGTGGGTGTTGGTTCCAGGCTTCCCATGGAATTGCTTTCTGCTACCCAAATCCTTGGACACTTGGGCTCTATAGAGCATGGAATATATTTGCATTCCTCCTGTACACATCTTCCTGTACCCCTGAAGACATCTCCAGATCATTTCCAATACCTAGTAGAAAATAAATGCTGTGTCAGTGTTTGTTACATTGTATTGTTTAGGAAGGAATGATAAGAAAAGTAGTCCATACATGGTTAGCACAGGTAATTCTCTTCCTGCACTATCTGGATTCATGGCTGGTGGATTTCACTGATACAGAACCCAAGGATACAGAGGACTGACTATATAGAAGACCTTACTCATTATTTTTATGAGTAGTGGACTCCAAAATAGATTAGTTTCAGGAACATTGGTTCCTTTCTGCTGGGCAAGTTATTCTCTTACCTCCCAATGTTTCATTCACAGGATTTTTTCCTGTCCTTGCTCATTAAGCCTTGTCATAAAATAGGAGAAGTATTGCAAACCTTTTATCTGAGGTATTATTCACACTAAAATTTCCCCAGAGAAGAAATACTTTTAATTATTATCAGTTATATTTTTTTACTTGAGAGTGAGTTAATTTTCAGTTCTTTTGTTTCTGAGAAATTTTTGATAGCAGGTGGAAAGCTAAAGAAGGCTGGGAGGGCGGACTGAGTCAAAAAGAAAAAAAATAAGGCTCAGAGAGAGGAAGAGATTAATTCTATTCCATATAACCCTACAGTCAGTTTTTGAGGGTTTACTTTGTCATATGCAATGCCAGTGCTTATTTGGTAGAAAACATTAAATCTATAAACAGCTCAATTAGGGCTAAGGCCTAAAGCTGCCCCAAAGGGCCCAAGACACTTCCTAAATCTAATTTGGGACATTATACCAAAAGACTCTCCCCTTAGCCAGTCTTCTGAAGTCGTAGGAGAGCCCAATTGAAAGAGGAGCAGCCTCAGCCAAGGTGATAGAGGCCAGGGTCTTGCAGAAAAATCCTTCAGCTCCCCTGGCTGGCACTTCTGAAAATATCATTTCTCTGAATGTTATGAAGAGAGATCAATTCAAAGAATAAAGAGTTCAAATGTCCTTTTATGCTTCTAGTTAAGTTGATCATGTTGCTAATATGTAAAAATTATTTGCCTGGCAAAAGAACTAATCAGAAATTCTCTCTTCATCTCAGTGTTTGGGTAACTGACCCATGAGCAGGGACAGAGAGAGATGTGATTAAGGAAATGAGCAAATTTCACATAACTTTCTACTGCCTGTAACTCTCAAATCCCTAAATCCAAAGGCTTGGAAATGATGCCCCAAAGATGGAAAAATGTATTGGCAGTTCTAACATGACATTTTGGATATATGATAATTGTACTTGACTTCATTCATTCTCAATAAATAAATCACATTATCCTTATTTGTTTGTGCCTGTGTTCATGCATACATGTGTGTTTGTGTGTACATGGTTCATTTTCAGCTTTACTGGAGATTCAATTACATTGAAAACAGTGTCAAGAGCTACTGAAACATTGCAACAGTGTCTCCTTTCTGCACCTGTTACCAGCTAGATTATTGGTCTTTCATCTTATTCAAAGGACATTCTTTTTCTGGAGGGCTACACAAAGTCACCAAAAGGTTTGCTTGCTGTTCTTTTTGCTATGCTACTTTCCCGACAGAAGTTTGTAACAGTAATTTATAAAGTAAGTTACAAAGTATAGTTGAATTTTCACAAGTTCACTTTACTCTTGGCCAAATTAAGTTGCATAATATATACAGATGCTTGACCGGATTAGGCACATCAGACATGGAGTAATGGTTCCACGAGGAAGTATCTGTTCTTCCAGAGTTAGGCCCCTGGCTGTCCTAGCTAAGGGTCCTGTCACTTTATGTTTGTTCATCATTGCTTAGTTGGTAGTTGATTATTGCTCACAGTGGGCTAGGAAGGGTACCAAGTGCTGGGGGCACGACAATGTACTACCATAGACTGACTCCTTTCCTTAAAAAGGCTACAAACGATGTGAACTTAGACTCTCCTAATTATATTTATGTTAAGGTACACATTGAAAATGATCACATTCATCTGTAACTGAACAGAATTGCCCAATGAGAGCCAGTCCTGGGAGTTCAGGCACTGAGTACTGCAAAAATGATATTCTGCCTGATCCATTGGGAAGTTTTGCCCACAGTGCCCAATCTTCAATGTGATTAATTTCTCTATAGCTTTTAAAATTCATTTTAATGAGAAAAAAGATAAAATAGCAATGAAGCAGTTTCACAAGAGATTAGTAAAACAGTTACAATAATTAATACATTGTATATTGTTGTCTTCATAGTAGCTATTCAGAAGTCGATATTCAGATATGATATCTTGCCTAAACAATATTTGTACAAACCTTTCTTCTCAATGAACTAAGAGAAAGTAGCTGTATGTCTATCCTAACTATCTTGTATACACATATATATATTTTTTTTCTCAACAAAACGGTCCTTTATTTATATCCCCTTTTTTGTTTTATTTTGTCTGAGATGAGTGCTCCATTACTATTAGAGAAGCTGTATTTGGAGAAGTCTTTAAAGGACCTTTTCATTGCTTTTTGAATCTGATGAAAAATACAATATCTAGTTGGTAAAGGGTGCAGGAGGGACTAGATGCTGTTACACATGATGCCTTGTTTTCCAAAGTACTTTTAGGTTGGTATTTTTCTCTCTTGTGAGAACTCTGAGTTAGCAACAAAAGGACTAGAAGGCTGACTAATAGGAAAAAGCATATGCCACCATATTTTAAACAAATAAGCTTTAAAACAGTGTCAAGAGCTATTGGTTTAAAACCAATTGTTTGATTCTTAAATGTGCTTCCACAACATAATGACAATTGCCTTGAGTGAGTTTCCACCCGTTTGGGCCCTTTGTGTATTTCACAGATCCCTCCTGAGAGGCAAAATAACAGAACTGCATTGTGTTTCATTAGTACAGAAAGTGTGGGACACAAGGTAATGGGAGAAGTCCGTGTTCCTTAGCTATTAGGGCCTTGAGAATGACATCTTTGCAGGTTACCTTTTGGTGGGGTAAATATCCAGATTGCATTTTAAGAGTACTTTTAAAAACTGGTAGCAGTGAACAGCAAGAATCCGCTATCACATTTTTAACATAACACCAGAGGAAATATGATTTAAAATCAAAAGTCTTCTCATTCCTATGGCAACCAACACAAGTATTCAAGTAATGCTACGTGCTGTGTACATTATGCAGGCTGCTCTTCCCCACCCTCTGCTTCTTTCCTCCCTCTGGAGGCAGCCTGGACTCCCCCAAACTGTGTACCTTAAAAACATCCTTCTCCAGATACCAGGTGAATCTCCTACATGCAAGCAACCAAACCCTTGAATGTGAAAGGGAAGAGGCCTCCCGGAGGAAACCTTTACAAACTCAAAGGGGAAATGCACCTCAAAATAGAGACACCGTCTGTTTCCTGATTTGACATGTTTGAGAGCTCCTTGTTTTAAAGCCAGACACAAATCTGTGAAGAGATTCCCTTGAGTTACAACCCTTTTCTGGGAGCAGCTGCCATGAAGGTAACATATGTGGTGAGCCAGAGCCAAAAAGCACCCACTGGGCTACAGCGCGGCGATGGGAACATTTATAACACATTCCCAGGAAGCTGGAGTGGTTAGTCATGATATGCAGAGGTATCCCGGGAGCCAACTGGCTCGTGGCTGTGGGGACTGGCTGGCACCATGATGGCCTGCTCTTCCAGGGGTGCTCAGTACTGTGCTCTCTTGGATGGCTAATTTTTTTAAAGGCTGGGAAGCTAAAGCCTGAGACTCAAAGACCTAATGGCAGGGGAAAGATAGCACCTGAATCCTGGCTGAGTATTTTCTAAATTTCTGAGGAAGAACATTAATTATTTTTGGGATGTAGATGGCATGAGATGCTTTGCTTAAATTTTAACTACTAAGGCACTGAGGGAGTGTGGCCTCGTCAGTATTTTGCGGTGATTTGGAAAAGGTCAGAGGAAAGCACGACACCCTCAGTGGCTTCTTTCTGCAGTCCAGTCAGAGCTGCTCCAATCTGATACTTCTCAATTAAGATACACCTTAGGGGATGTGGGCTAAGACTGTGTTCAGGCACTGTTTATGGAAGTCTCAGGGTTGAAGGATCTGTTGCTTTTGATCTTATGCACGATGCTCCCCATCTATGAATTTTGTTTTCTCTTACTTGTAAGATGGCAATGTTAACCTGTCTAGTTTCTAAGCATAAGGAACTATTGCTTAGTATGTTAGTCTGATTCTCACTGCTATGATGAAATATTCAAGATAAATAACTTACACAAAACACAGGTTTACTTTACTTGCAGTTTGGAAGAGTGGAGCCTCCCACCACCATGGCACCTACCCTGGCGAGGGCGTCACTGTCTATATCATGAGGCAGAGAATGTGGTAGGCCTAACACAGTGAAAGATTACCTGATAAGAGAATGAGCCTACATACATGCAGGAATCAGGATTGCTGTTTTATAGTGATCCTCTCCTGGTCACTAGCCAGGGTCCCCTGAATACGTCCATTCCTTCTGAGGGTAGTACCCCCATGACTTCTGGGGAGGTGCCTCCTTTCAATGGCCTCACCATTTATTAACACTGCTGTATCAAAGACCAACACAGGAACCCCTGGGGGACAATTGGCATTCAAACCAAAATAGCATTTTCAGAACTGAAGTCAATAGAATTGGGGCTTGATCAAAATTCTCTCACTTGTGTCTTTTTAATGAAAAAAGATGAAGATATTTAGGAGGAGACCACACTGTAAGATTCAGGGTGTCTTGCCACTGAGAATATGCCTACCGAAACGCAGCATCGGTATTACCAAGGGCTTTAGGAAAAGCAGTCTTCAGCCACATTCCAAACCAACTGCTTCAAAATCTGCATATCAAGATCTGTATTCCCAGCCCTGTTACAAGGAAGGTGACATTAAGTACTTATGAGGGTGCTTTTTCCATTGATGTATTTATTGACACCAAGGTCAACAATTTCAAACAGCATGACCTACAAGCTTCTCTGCACAACCCCCCTGAGTTAATTTTTGGTTAACACTGCCATTCAACATGTAATAAAAGCAAAGTATAGAGCATTCTGCATCTTGTCTATTGCCACCCAAGTGGTGGTTTAAGGTGTTGAAGTGGATGTAAGGTAGATGTCCCTATAAGGAAATTCAGCCAGGAGATGGGAGTGACCAGGTCTTCTTTAGGTTGGCTATCTTACACTGTCTTTGTTTGTTAGAGGATGGAACATTCCCTCTCCCATTTGACAAAGCAGTCTATTAACTCATTCAGCTTTTGTAACAACCTCCCATGAAAGCCAGGGAGGATTCACTACACTTCACCCAGTTCTACCCACACAGTGCGGAGAAAACTCAGTTGATTATTGTGAACTCTAGCTAATGGAGTCAAAACTAAACCCCAGGCATGTGGGTGTTGAGCCCAAGACTACTTCAACATCTCCATAGTGTGCCTGATTCAGTATATGCATCACGATGTTGGCCCCTCACTACTCAGTGTCACACAGACCCTGAAGACCAGACAGTGGAGGAAGGTGTCTACCTCATTTCACTTTAATTGAAAAAAAATTTAATTGTGGCTGTTATAGTTTAGATCTAGAGTGTTCCCCCAAATTTTTATGTGTTCAGAGGAGAAGGATATAAAGGGTGATCAAATCACAGGAATACTATACTCAGCCATGGGTGAATCCATAGCTGAAGGCACCCTTAAGAGGTAGGACCTGGTGGTAGAGATGTACCTCTGGAGGCATGGCCTTGCAGGGTGCATCTCCCCACTCCCCCGCTGCTCTTTTCTTCTCTCTCTGCTTCCTGGCTGCCATGATGTGAGCAGCTTCCTCAGCCAGGCCCCTTAAACGGGCCATTCCTGCCATGGAGCCAGTCAGCCATATGCAGAATGAGACCTCTATAACTTTCAAATAAACCTCTCTTCCCTTATGCTGTGTGTACTGAGTATTGTGTCTGAGCAATAAGAAAATAACTAAGACAGTGAAAATATGCATAATATGAAACATCATTTTAACCATTTTCAAGTGATGGTTCAGTGGTACGACATGCACATTGTTAAACAGCTTACCCCACTATTCATGACCAGAAGTGTTTTCATCTTGCAGAACTTAAATTCTACAGCTATAGATAATAGCTCTCCTTTCCTTCCTTCCTCCAGACCCTGGTAACCTCCATTGTACTTTCCAGCTCTATGATTTTGGTTATTCTAAACATTTCATATAAGTAAAATCACACTGTATTATCCTTTTACAGATGGTTTCTTTCACTTAGTGTAATGTTTCAAAGCTCCTCACCTTATGGCATGTGTCTGAATTTACCTTTTTATAAGGCTGAAAATCCTGCTTCATACACACACACACACCAAATTTTGTTTATCCATCCATCGATTGACAGGCCCTTGTGCTGCCTCCCCTTTGCCTATTGTAAGTAATGCTGCTCAGAACCTAGACATACGTGTCTTTGAGATTTGGCTTTATATTGCTTTCAGAGTTTATACAGAACCAAAATTCTAGGTAACATTGTATACCACATTTTTTGAGAATAAATATACTTAGTTTTCCATAAAAACTATGCCACTTATCTCCAACAACAGAGTACAAGTGTTCCATGTTCTTTACATCTTTGCCAATACTTGTTAGATCCTATTTTTCCCCTGAGATGAATCAAACTAAAGTTTCTTTGTAATTCTTGAAGGAGCACTTTTCTTTGGATAAGCCAGCTCATACACTGACTAGTTCAAGAGGCATCTGACTCAAAGGCCAAGTTAATTTGGTTTGCCCTTACTGCAGATTTAAGATAACAATCATGCTGCTAAAAATAATGAAAATATAACCCACATATTAAGAGGGAACATTTAAAAATCATGTATCTGGTAAAGGGCTTGTGTCAAGTATGAAAAACTCTCAAACCTCGACAAGAAGGAAAATAAACCCATCAGGATAGAGAGATTTGAACACATTATCAGTGACAAATACACAAATAACAAATAATCACATCAAAAGATGCTTAACACCTTTAGTCATAGAGAAATGCAAATTAAAATTTCCTACAATTTCTAAAGTGAAAAAGAAAAGCCATACCAAGGATTGGTTAGACTGCCGAGCAACTAGAATTCTTATGTTGCTGATGGCAAGGTAAAAATCCTTATAAGTATTTTGGAAAATAATATGACAGTTTCTTAAATAAACATTCACCTATCACATGATTGAACAGTCCAACTCCTATAGAGTATCCAAGAGAAAAGAAGGCATATATTTGTAAAAGGTCTTATACATGACTGTTCATTGCAACTTCATTCTTTTTTTTTTTTTTTTTATGTATTTAGTACAAAGTCTACAAGGTCTCACTATGTAGAACAGACTCATAGTAATCCTCCTGTTTTCAGCCTCCCAAGCTCTGAGATTATAGGTGTGTACCACCATGCCCAGTTTCAATTGCCATCTCAGTGCGCCCCAGGGGCAGGGCCAGCATGACATACTGGGGGATTGAACCCTGGTCCCTGAGTCTGCCTAAGCTGGCACTTTAATCTGATGAGCTATCTGGCCAGCCCTGCAGCTTCATTCTTAACAAACTGGAAAGAGGCAAAAATATCCAACATAGGCAAATGGTCAATGTTTTGTGATACATTCATACAATAGGGTACCACTGAGAAATAAAAGGAAATGACTGTCAATAAATATAACAATGTTGATAAATATCAAAATTATTATGGCAATTGAAAAAGGTCAGATGGAAAAGTAAACAGTGTATAATTCCAATTATGTAATATTCTAGAAGATTTAAACTAATACATGCTAACATAAAGCACTACATCAGTGGTTGCCTAGATTAAAGATACATAAGACAGGGGTGATAACATTATAAAAGATTAAGAAATTTTGAGGAGCTGATGAGTGTGGTCATTACCTTGACTGTGGTATGGTTTCAAGTGTCTACATCATTCAAGGGTGTATGTAGTTCAAGAATGCATAGTTAATAAAATTATACCATTTATGTGCAACTCATTGTTGGGCAATTGCATTCCTATAAAGTTATTTTAAGAATTAAATGAAAATTTAATACTATATCTTATTTTTAACATAAGAGTAAATATGTTTTTTGTACATAAAGGCCACATTTGTCATGGGAAATTTGTACCTGTATATACTATATTTTAATTATTTTCTTTCCCATTCCCCTTCCTGGTATTCTTCCCACCTCCATTTACAAAAAGCTGCTTCAATTTATTCCTTCTCTTCCTTTTTTAAAATAAAAATCCCTTTTCCTTTCTTTCTTTTTGCTCTCTCTTCTCCCTTGCTCCCCTTCAGCATCTCCACTTTTCTTCCTATTTACATGTAAGATTGCTCACATCTTACTCTTTTTTGGATAATATTCTGAGAGACTGGAAGGGTGGTTTCTAATGACTTAATCTATCCAACAATATTTTCTTTGCTTGGCAAGGGGTTATCCTGTATTTTTTATTCATAAATCTGTGCAACTCATTGCAAAGTTTGGGTATTAGACATATAACAATTCTTGCTGTGATGATTTCTCTTCAGAGTTGCAAGCCATTTTGGACATGGTGCTGAGAGTCTATTGTTCTTAGTGCAGCAGTTGAGGTTAACCATACATTGAAGAATGGCTTAGCCTGAGCAAAATGAAAAACTATTGCAGTGAAGAGGCAAATATATCACAGGAAGCACTTTTGGGGATACTTTATCCTAAATTATAGTGGATTTGAAGCTAAAGTATCAGTGAAATGAAATAAGCATCAAAAAGTGAAAATGTTTCTTTGGAATGGTTTGGGGCTTCCTGATTTCTTGTGTCACAGAATCGGCTATTGTTGAAACAAACTGTTAAGGAGTGTTCAGATTTACCATGTCATCACTGGAGCAACGTGATTAAAAATGTGGCTGAATGCAGTTTGATTTTGACTTTCATATCTGTTAGCTTTCTGGCTGGTCTGAACCCTGTTCTTTCTTTTTCAAATATGTTATGTTCTCCTGAATCTCACTTAAATGTAGAAGAGAATCTCATGCATTCCAGAGGTGATCACAATGACATTTTTCTTCATTTTAATTTTGTGTCCACTCTTAAGAAAGATTGACAAGCATGAAAAACCTGGAGCTACACACACACACACACACACACACACACACACACTCCTATAATCTGTTTGGAAAAGCATTTTTATGTTCAAAATATCTAGAGTTTGATGTATCAGGGAAAATGAAACAAAAATTGTTTTATTTGGTTTCAATACATGCTGAGTTGTTTATGCCATAAATATTGGCCAAATCCCTGTGATGTCATGCCAGAAATCAACTAATTGACCCTTATTGTCATTTCACAAATATGATGAAACCGAAAAGGCATGGAATAGATGCTGACTTTCCTCTTGAAAAGTCCAACCCTGATAAATGGAATGAAGTACAGTAAGACTGGGATTTGCAAACATGCCTATTTGCAAATAAGTCAGTACACAAATAAAAGCATCTGGAAAAAATTTGCTTCTATTTGCAAACTGTATCAGGTGACAAACATGACACATCCTCTTCCACACACAAACACAAATGTATCAACGTTCCCAAAGCCTAAAACAAATTAAGTTCTTAAATCACTGTAATTGATTATTCATTAAATATTGAACAACTCTAGCGCCAGATTTCTTTTTTTCTAATTCAGTTTTATTTTATTTTAAAGAGTAAAAACAAAAGCAAGAACAAAAATCAGAAACAGGGTAAAATACAATAATACATATGTTCCAGATTTTCAAACAAGAATAGCTGATTAACAATGGTTGATATATTATCCATTTTTATCATCAAAACTGTTGCTCAGATTAATAGATATAGTTACTTGGACATCTTCATGGACACATGATTGAGTATTACAGCTTGCTTTCAAGAAATCTTGAAGTTTTGTTCTTGTCTCTTTTTTTTTCTTTTTAAAAACTTTATTTTAAAGATAGTATAGTAATAATTGATAGGACCTTAGAAATGGTACACATTTAGAAGACCAAGATGACAGGTATTCAAGCATGGTTTTTGTATTGCACATTGCTGTCCTTGGTGTAGTTGCTTAGATCACAGATATCAGCATACAGAATTAGTCAAGGTGAACATTCTACACATTAACTGCTATTTTCAAAAAAAAAAACTGATGGAAATTCTGAGTACAATAACCTCAGCTATCATATATATATATAAAAGTAGAGGAACTATTTGCATATTTTCATATATATATATTTGCATGATATATATATATATATATATATGCATGTTTTCTTCCCCTACCCTTTTTATCTTTTCTCTTATCTCTCCTCTTCATTGTTCAATCCTTAAATTCTGTTTCTTTCCATTTTACTATATCTGTTATACCTGTCAGATTTCATTTTTTCTTCTTTTGGGTTCTTGCACTAGAGAGACAATATGAAATTTACACATGTGGGTCTGGTTTATTTCAATTATGAATATAGCCTGTAGTTGCATCCACTAATGTATGAATTGAGTTTCACTTCCTTTGTAGTTGAGTAATCCTCCATTGTATAAAAATACCACATCTTTTTCATTCATCCCTCAGGTGATGGGTATTTTGGTTGCTTCCAAGATTTAGCTATGACAAATTGTGCTGCTATAAACATAGGTGCACCATATATCATTATGGTGTGATGTTTTCAGTTCTTTTGTGAAAATACTCACAAAGGGAATAGCTGAATTGAATGAGATTTCCAGTCCTAATTTTTTGAGGAGTCTCCACACTGATAACCATAGTGGTTGAACCAGTCTACATTTCCATCTGCAGAGCAGAGGGGTTACTTTTACCCCTCAGCTTCTCCAGCATGTGTTATTAGTTGATTTCTTTATGATAGCCATTCTTTCTGGGGTGAGATGGTATTTCAATGTTGTTTTAATTTGCATTTCTCAAATGTCCAGTCATGTGGAGCATTTTTTCATGTATTTATTTGCCTCTTGTATTTCTTCCTCTGAGAAGTATATATTCATCTCAGATGCCCATGTTTGGATTGAGTCTTTTAAATTTTGGGGCCCTAATTATTTTTAATTGTTTATATATTCTATATAGAAGACCTTTGTCTGAGTGATTAATTGTTAAGATTTTTTTTTCCAAATTTGTGGATTGTCTTTTTGCTCTCTTGGTGATTTCTTTTGACACAGAGAAACTTCTCAGTAAGAGGAGGTTCCAGTTGGTGATTCTTCAAAGTATTTCCTGTGTACTTTGATTTTTGCCCATGAACTGTTTGCCTACTCCTATATCTTCAAGATTTCCCCCTACCGTCTCTTCCAGGAGATTTAGTGTTTTTGTTTTATTGTTTAGATCTTTAATCCATTTTTACTTTAGTTTAGTGCACGATGATAGTCCCGGGTCTAGTTTTAGTTTTCAGCATGTGGAGAGCCAGTTTTTCCAGCACCATTTATTAAAGAAGTTATCTTTCTTTCAGTGAACATTTTTGGCCACTTTTTCTAAGATAAGGTAGATGAGTGTGCTTGTAGTTCTGTCTTCATCTTCTAATCTGTTCCATTGATCCTTGTTTTTTTTTTTTTGCCAGTACCATGCTGATTTTACCACTTTGTAGTGTAATTTCAAGTCAGGAATTGTAATGCCTCCTGCCTTGCCTTTGTTGCCCAGGATTGCCTTTGTTATTCTAGGTCTTTTCCGGTTCCAAATAAATTTTAGGGATGTTTTCTCTAGATCTGAGAAGTACATTGATGGTGTTTTGGTAAGGATTGCATTAAATCTTTATAACAATTTTGAGAGTATGGCCATTTTCATAATGTTAGATCTTCCTATCCAGGAGCAAGAAATATCTTTCCATTTTCTGAAAACTCTTCAATCTCTTTTTTCACAGTATTGTAATTTTCATTGTATGGATCTTTTACTTCCTTAGATTAATTCCTAGGTGCTTCATTTCTTGGGTGCTATTGTGAAGCGCATTGTTTCTCTAATTTCTCTCTGTGTGTTTGTTATCTATGCAAAGGAGTACTATTGATTTCTGGGCATTGAGCCCCAGATTTCTGAAGACCATCTCAACATAATGTAGAGCAAGAAGTGTTTGATATTAATGATATTAATAAATTGCCATAGAGCCACAGGTAGCTTATAGACACGACTGAAATTATCAATTGGTCCTTTATGTCCTGGCACCTCAAAGTGAAAGAAATACAGCTGAAAGCTTGACTTGCCCAAATCCATCCTAGCTCAGTAGTATCAGTTAGCAGATAATCAGGTTATTAGTTAACTTGATTTGTTCTTGCACACTTTTTCAAAAGTGCTTTGTTCTTCACATCCGTGAGCCTTGTCTATATCAGCTTCTCACCCCTGTCTCTTCGTGCAACCCAACAGCACATCCCCAATCAAGCCGCTAAAAACGCCAGAAACACTAGACCTCCTGGTCTTAATCATTCTGTAACTTTGATCATCCCAGTTTCCCTCCTAACTAAATATTTATATCTTCTCTGTGTTTCATTCTGTCCTCATTTCCCTGAACAGGAGATTGGTGGTCCTTGGCCAGGGCTTTGATTCCAAATCAAACAACAAAAAATTTCTGGTACTGAACCACTTCTGGCCTACAAAAGCCTCAAACAACTGGCAAATTTTAACCATTAAAAACTGGTGAAAAATAAAATGCTTGCAAGTGGGGAATTTAAAGCCTGCCAAAGTACCCGGATTTTCAATTTGCTAAATGTGAGTGCTCTATAACCGAGACCAGCACAGTGCTTTGCAAGATAGAAGATGGAAGAACTACCCTTGCTGGCCCTGGAATCTTCCTGCCTGCCGCTCATCAGTATGGGTAAACTTTTTCATTAGATTAAGCCAAAACTATCCTTTTCTGGGCTTACAAATCCAGGCTAAATGCAATAGCACTAACAACCTTACATAGAGTGATAGAAGAGAACTGCCTGGAATGGTTTTGTCTGTTTGTGCTCCAACACTGCAAAGTGATCAGTCCTTTATCCTTTTAACAAATCCACTTGGAATTCTTTGAGTATCAGCAAGGACAGTGTCATCACATGGCTGTGCAGGACCAAGCTGAGATATAGCTCTGTACCAGTCAGCTCTGCTGATAGTCCCCATCACATCCACACACTAGGGGCCTCTTCTAATTACCTGAGGATTTATTATAATCATCCTTCAATTATAAGATTCCTTGGGAGGTAGCTCTTATCTTTCTTCATATCTCTGGTTTTAGCCATAAACACAATTTAAATTATATTGGCACTAGTGTGGTTTTTAATCCTTGCAAAGAACTTTGTTTCATGTTTAAAAATACATTTTAAAAACCCAAGCCTTTAAACATTGCAAATTTTGCAACACCTACTCACCTTTAAAAAAAAGTAATAACACACCAAACCTGCTGATGTCACTTTTCATAGATGTTGACGCATCTAGGTTGTCAATTCTATTTCGGTTCATTTAACCATAGTCTCCAATTTCCACTTATAGAATTTGGCATGGAAAATTGACTTTGCTGAAACTTCAATGGCTGCAAAGCCTTGTAAAGAATGGCACAATAAAAATACCCTTGAAACTGCTTCGCATCTTCAGGATGAATCCTGAACTGCTTCTATAATGGTGTATATGATGCCTTTTTCTGGGGCTAAATTATGAAATAAGGAGAGAGGGGCAAGTTACCAAACTCCCCAACAAAATCTACCATTTACACATTCGAATTGATCCTAATACACTGGTACCTTTTTTTTCTGTTTGTTAAATTGGTATCTCTTAACTCTGTTGCTCTCTAGGGAAGCTAAGCAATCAATCTGAGCTTAAACAAATAAATGTTCATTGAACAAAAGAATGAAGCAAACAAAGACTGAATTCTTTTAGAGAGTCAAAGAAGGCAGCATTAGTGGCCATTTAGAGCAACCCTATCATTATGCATCTCCTTTAACTGTGCTAAACAACAAACAAACCCACAGCGCTCTCCGCACCCAGGGCGGTAAGATAGTGGCTGTAGGGATGGTCAAGGAGAGAGCTGTAAATTAAGAATTGTACCTGCAACTCAAAGTGTTTGAGTCATGAGGGAATTTGACCAACTGATCTTGGAGATGTTTAGATGGCATTAAGAACAGGTACTCTTTGACCTTAGTAGATTCTCAATGGAAATAAAGTCTAAGGCTGGCCAGATAGTTCAGCAGACTAAAGCACCTGCTTAGGCAGAACACAGCAGCCTGAGTTCAATTCCCAGCATGAGGTGTCAGCCCCACCCCCTGTTGAGACAGCTTTTGAGATTGGGCATGGTGGCATGTGCCTGTAATAGTAGCTCTTGGGAGGCTGAACACAAGAGAACCACTATGAATCTGATCTACCTAGTGAGACCCTGTAGACCATGTACTAAAAATACATTTAAAAAAAAGAAAGTCTAAAGCAGAAGAAGCAGCCTGAGCAAATACATAGAAACAAGGAACAGCTTTGCTTATTTTTGGAAGAATAAAGACCTAGAGGGCAGGTTCAGAAGATGACAGAGGAGAATGAAGCGGCACTATCTGTGAAGGATATCATCTCTTGCCTTTCCTCTCTCAGGTTTAACCTGAGACAGGGAATCTTAGAGGTACTGACAGAGTCCAGGCAAAATACAAAGAAAACTTAAGACAGTGGAATTCAGCTCAGGTCACTGAATTTCAGTTGCCTCAAGAACATTCAAGAATAAATATCTACAAAAGTGTAGGAGACAGGTGTTCAGGAGAGGTTGCAACAATGAGCAGATCCCGCACGAGCATATTTGAAAGTGGGAACAATAGACAAGAACTCCATCACCTTGGAGATAGTACCCAGGATGATAATGGGCTGCTGAGGGTACAGAACAGTGAAGGAGGATGGAGAAAGCCTTCGGAGAGGCTGAGAGGGACTAGGAGGAAGAGCTTTTACCTCACAATGAGGAAGTGTCCATGGAGAATGCAGACAGTTACAAATGTTAAAAAAAGAAAAAGAAAAAAGAAAAAAAATCTCTACTAAGCATTCAGAGATGATCAGAATATTACAAACAGAGAAACTCCCCGGACTGCAAAATTCTAGTCTGGCTTCAGTAGTCTTACTTTAGTAACTAGTTTTCCCACCACGTACACACACTTTGATGTTTTTTAAAATGACAATGGATCAGTACAGTGGCAAGGAACCCACTTTCCAAGGATATTTTTATCCATGCATTTTTACCCAATTTTTAATATGAAATGAAATCTGAGGGAGCTTATGCAATTAGCCTTAGTATCACAATTTATGCCTAAAAGCCTAACCCTTATTTATTGTACAAAAACAAATGAAATTAGTGCAAGTGAGATAAGTTCCATAAGGTAGAATAAATACTCTAGTTTGTATCCCTTATTGACCAGCAGACTCATTCAAGTCGTTCTTTGAAAATATAGCCGGGTTCATGAGACTGAATCCCTCCAATCAGTCTAGCCTAATTTCCATAAAGGGCAAGTCTCAGGAGTCATTATTTTTTGTAAGACTTTATCTTACAAATAGAGTTAAGAACCACCAAGTGGCATAATTAAGTGCTTTACATCGTTGGTACTAAAGTGGCCCACCAAGCAACATTAGCAGCACCTGGCAGCTTGTTAGGCTCAAAGCCTCAGGCCCACCTCCAGACCTTTGGGTCCAGAACCTGAATTTTAAGGAGGTGGAGACATTAAAATATAAAGACCTTCGAGCTTGCTATTGCATGGATCGTGGGTAATTTTCTGGAGATTATTGTGCAGACTTGGCCAAACCCACCTTAAGTATATCTTGAAACCTCGGCAGTAGTTTAAACCCTGTCTACATTTTCAAAGCACCTTTCTGACTCTTAAAAACATACTCAATGTCCAGCTTGATGCCAGAAGGTCCTGACTTCCTGATTCCAGGGCAAAGCATGGACATTAGCAATTTAAGGCTCCCTAGGTGATGCTAATGCAGAACTAAGGAGAAGATACACTGTGCTAAGAAGTCCTCTGGGGAAGCAAAAATTCAATTCAAATATAATAGGAACTTAAAAATATATTAAGAGCACAATGTCAGGTATGTATTAATAATAGAAGCCTCATTGCCATGCAGCAGGAGGTTGTGAAGGCAGTTTCTGAAGAGATCATTGACATAAAGGATGGCATATTCTTTAGGAAACTTTGAGTACTTATTAAGCCCTTGCAGGAGTTTAATTAGCTTAGAACATTCATAACAACAATTTTTAAAAGTTAGCAGAGACAGCGCCAGCAAAAGAACTTGTCTTATGCTAAAGTAGTTTATAAGGGAAGGAAGGGAGCAAGAATCCAGAGACAGAGAGGTTGTTTTCTCTGAGCAATAAAGATCTGGATGCTCAAACTTGCTACACTCTGAAGTGGTGGCATTTTGTCAGACTGAAAGGCTTTGTGTGGGTGTAAGTAGAATGTTACAGATGAGTCAAAGATTAATACCTAAATTATGGAGTATTAAATGGGAATTTCATGCCTCTATCTTGGAAATCAAGTTGGGAAGTTGGACACATTCGCTGATTCCATAGCACTGTACATTCTGATATAATTTAATCAGGTGGATCATGTTTGATCCAAGAATGGAGAAAACTTTTTTTCTTTTGGTATTTTTAGGGAAGGGACTACAGGGTGCTCAAGGTCTCACTACTAGATCGGACTCATAGTGATCCGCCTGTTCACAGCTGCCCAAGAACTGGGGTTACAGGCGGGTGCCACCATGCCCAGTCTCAACTGCCATCTCAGCATGCCCCCGGGGCTGGCATGGCAGGCCCAGAGACTAAACCTTTGGCCCCTGTGGCTGCTTGCAGGTACTTTAATCTGCTGAGTTATTTGGCCAGCCCAAGTTTTTTTTTTTTTTTATATAAGAATGAAGAAAACTTGAACCATGTATTTTCAAATAGTTCTGCAAAATTTTTCAAGCATATAGTCTATTTACTGACAGGCCAATTCTAAGTGAGAAAAATAAGATCTCAAAAATCATGGGATTTTAGGAGCTGGGAAGGTGGCTCAGTAGAATAAGTGCTTCCCTAGCAAGCACGAGGGCCTGAGTTCAATCCCTGGTTCCACAGAAACAAAACAACAACAACAAAAATCTTAGGATTTTAATGAATTTTTTTTCCAAAAGCACAAACTGTACTTCAATTAAATTACTACAGTGCTCTCACAGTAGACCTACTACTGGCAAAATGATTCTTCATGGATTGTTTCCTAGAACATTTGAATTTTTGTACTTCGGAGCTACTTGTTTATCTCTCCATACTGTCTTCATTCTCTATGGATGGACTGAAAATACTAGAAGACATTGTCTCTATCTCTGAGCAATGTAAGTACTTGTCCAATAAAAACAAGTAGAATTGTGAACTCAGGAAGATATCTTATTTACAAGACAGCATAAAAATGAACTTATAATTGAAGAACTGCAAAGCTGTAAGGCTTAGGGTCTTAAAATTTGAATGACAACTATATTATTCCCAATGATATGAGCATGTCAAATAGCTATAAATGTTTTAATATCTAGTAATAGTATTTTAAGGAAATTATTATGCCAGCTATACTTTGGAGTACTGGCCCCCGAAATTTTAATATTTCATAATTTTATGTTCTTCTAGCATGAATGCATAATTTACTCTCCATTCCAGTTCTTGAAATAGGATGGGTGCCTTATTTTTTCACTTGAACATTCTAATTTGGCAAAGAAGATATGAAAGAAGATTGTTCTGCATCCTCCTTTCCCATCTATTCACTGGTGCTTTGTGATCATGGCTATTTTTTAGAAGTGAGTAGACCATTATAGATTGTAGTAAATAGAATACACTCTAGACTTTTAGAAAATAATTGCTGTCTAATGCCCTTTCAAATAAATTAATTTATTTCACTTTTGGAAAAAATTCTTTACAGTGATACTATAAAGCATTTTTCCTTTTTTTTTTTTTTGAGACAGAGTTCAGGTCTCAAACTCACAACAATCCTTCTGCCTCAGCCCCATGAGGACTGGAATTACATGTATGTGCCACCAAATCGGTTACATAGCTTTCTCAGGTAAAGAAAACTAATTAAACCTGAAGGATATAGTTACAGGCCTAACATTACACAAGATTTCAAGTACTGTGCTTCAAGCCTAGGCTGTAAAACATCAATCACTGTGTGTTTGGAAATTGCAAGGGTGAATCTACTTCCTATGCCATAGCATGAATTTACTTTCCATGGAATCCAGGTGTAGTCCAGGGTTCTCCTTTAAGCCATTTTCTTTGTGTCTTTAACTTCAAGGATTAGAAATTAGAAGCATGGTCTTTTATTTGGAGTCTGACTTAGCTGTTTACTAGCTCTGTGACTCTGGGAAGTCAACTGATATTTCTTCTTAGACTTCTTTGTCTTTTTCATGAAAAGAATTAACACCTGAACAATTGCTGTGAGAATTATATGGGCAAATAACATATTGTCCTTAGTTTAGTGCTTAGCATGTGGTAAATAATGCTATCTATTGTTGTCCTTATGACTCATAAATTTTGATTTCCAATCCCAGCAGCTCCTCTATACTGAAAGTTCTTATGTCCCTATGTGCTGCTGGTTAGGGTGCCCATTTGGATGGTCACGTCCTGCACAGACGCAACATACTCAAAACTGGGCTTGCTTTGACACAAGAAAATATGAAGAATTTAGTATAATGAATAAGTAAGTGAGACCACTACCCATTTTAACTGTTATCATTATGAATTTTCCAAAACTGTTCTTTCTCATTTTTTCTTTGTAGAAGGCACATTATCTAAGAGCACCTGTCCAATAAGTTAGGAGCCACCTTAAATTTCTGCACTTTGTCCATCCAACAAAAAGCTAAATGATCAATAAATCCAGATTCCTTGTAAGTGTCCTATATATTTTCTGTCCTCAGAACTTCATTGCTTTTTGCCTCTTATTTCAATAGACTTTTAGCAGTCTCTGTGAAGAAGACTTTCCCCTCTAATTCATCTGTCATCTGTGATGCTGGACTGAACCATTACCATTAACAATGAGCATATTATTTACTCACCTAAAATCTTTTAAAAAAATTAGGATGCCTCACCTTCTGAGGCTGCTCACATTCATTAGTCTCTTGGACATTTTCCTCATTCTTTTCTTACTATGGTATATAAAGCCACATCTTGCTTAGGCCCCACCTCTCAGATGTACCATATTTTTTAGCCACAGTGACATTCTAGAATGTTCCATGTCATTCCTGAGTACCATCACATATGTTGTTTTTCAGACCTTGAATATAAGGACACATTTTCATCCTTCTCTGTGAGGAAACATTTTGATCTAAAAGGTCCAAAAGCACAATATTTGTTTGAACACATGTTAGAAATCTAAAATTTGTAAAATTCCTACAATACAATGCAATGTATTGCAATGCAATACAATACAACATAATGATTTTTTAGGATAGCCAAAGATTTACCAATAAGGCATGTACAGAATTCACAGGGGTGAAAAACTTCACAAAAAATGGTTAGGGTATGTCTCAGTTACTTTCTGTCGTTGTTGGGACAAAATACCCAACAGCCAAAATGAAGGAAGGAAAGGTTTATTTAGCTCACAATTAGTGGAGGTTTCAGTCCACACTTGGCTGGCTCCAAAGCAGAGTGGCACATGGCAGGAAGCAGCAGTTCATGGTGGAAAACATCAAAGAGCAAAGGAAGCAGCACCATCTGAGCCAGCCTCTTTCCCTTCCTTACATTTGTATGCAGATTGTCTGTCCGAGGGAGGGTGTAGCACTCACATCCATGACCCCAGCATTGGATCATGAATTAATCACACACTGCCTAAGCCAATCCATGACTGCATGAAGCTTTGGGGGGACAACTAGACACAAATCATAGCATTCTAAACCTGGCCCCCCAAAGACTCATGTATATCTCTTCATGCAAAAGGCACTTTAGTCCATCTGTAAGAGTTGCCAAAGTCCTACAGTTTCAGCATTGTTGAAAGGTCCAAGTCCCAAGTCTTCTCCAAGATGTAAGGCAAACTTTTAGCTGTGAGCCCCTGTACAAATGAAAAATTAAACACTTCCAACATTCAGTGGCACAAGAAAAACATTTCCATTCCAAAAGGTACAAACAGCAGGACACAAAGCATTGGGACTAAAGCAAGTGCAAAATCCAGAAGGGCAAGCATTAGGTCCACATGTAACATCCAAAGCAACCTGTGACAAATTGGGAGCTCCATATGGTTCCACCTCTATGGCACTCCTGCTGGTTGTAGCTCCCTTGGCTTCTCTCTGGGGGCTGACTTTGCTCCCTCCTTTCCTCAGACAATCCACATTCCTGGCTTTTCCAAATGTCTGGGGTTTTCACTGCCCTGTAGGCTTCACACTTATAGTTTCATAGTCTGCCCCCCTCAGGAGTACACTATCTAATCTCCCAGGTCTTCTGATATCAAGGTGGAAGCCTTCTTAACCTCAGAACTCGTGCTTTGTGCATGTACCTAAAGCCAATGCAACATGGATAAAGCCAAGGGCTGCTGGCAGCTGGAGCAGTAGCCAGGTTTGCTTCTCTGTTGTCTGTAGGGGTCAAGCATGTGTATTGCTGAGTACTCTGAACCTGATTCTGAGGAATAAATTCCCTATGCCACCTCCACACTGGAAGCTGATGTGGCTGCCACCACCATTCTGGAAAGTGGTATTCTGTGGTTTTCTTATCCAAACAGTCTTTCACTTCTGCAGTGTTGAGGCTGCAAAGGGTGGTGCTCTGCTGCACCTCGTGGTGCTCTCAGGACATATTTTCTATTCTCCTGCTCCTTGACAATGAAAATCCACTTAGCTCTATCTTTCAAGTCCACAACTTTATTGGCACTTCCTTTCTGGCCAAACTCACATTTTAAATCATCCTTTTGGGTTCTTTGCTCTTGATTCTTAACATAAATCTGACTGAAATCCTTCCAACAATAGCCATTCCATTGCCTCAGCATTGAACTACCTTGAAATTTCTTTTGCCAGATTAATTTTGTGACACACTTAATCTCTGTCTCAGGCAAAGTCTCTGGACATGAGCAAAATGCAGACAAATTTTCTTCCAAGCCATAATGTGCATTGTCTGGAATCCATCAACCAATGTAGTTCTTGTCCCAGAAGAAACCTCCCCTGTCAGGTCTTTACAGGTAGGATTTCTATTAGACTTCTGGTCTTCTGAGCCATGACAAGAATCTCCCATACAGAACAATCAAAGCAGTTTCAGTGCTACTCTTGTAAGCAATATCTCTGAATCTTTCCTATGTCTTCCCATAAGCCATTCCCAAAGGCTTGTAATCTACATGGTCAGGCTTAGTCAGAATAATGAGAAAAAAGTAGCTGAGACAGAATTTGTTGCCAAGAGTGGGGTAGAAATTTCTATTATTCAGTTTTCTGAGTAAACACTAGAATAAGAAAACTAAGAATCTAAAACTAAGAATGCTAAGAAAACTAGAATCTAAAGTCTCTTTCTAAGAAATTTTACATAAGACAAAACAAAACTTTAAACATAACTGGTACTACCACAATAGAGAGGCAGAAATTTCCAGTGTAAAAATAAGTCTGCCTCTGTCCCTGACATACGCTCTTTGGAGGACTTTTGGTCAGGTTTTACAGAACTCCTGTGTTATTTCAAACAACTAAGGGCCTCTGTGCAGTGCCTCATTCTGGAAAGTGCCCCTTGGGATGTGGAGAGAGGCAACTTAGATTTGTTCTTGAGACAGACAATTAGGAAAAATGATATCAGAAAGAAGAAAAGAAATGTTTAGGAACCTGGAAAAGTATAAATGTGTTAGCAATTTCAAGGAAGACACAAAGATCTAAGCATTTCAGTAAGTGGTTGCAAGAAGAACTTCACATTCAATTATAGGACATCTTCCCTGTGTCAAACTGACTGCCTTTAGACACAGTTTACAAATATAAATTTGAACATTTATTTAACATGTGCTTCCTCTTAGAATCTTCTAAATGGATGTCAGTCTACAACCTTCAAATTGGACAAAGCTCTGCTTTGCCTAGCAATAATGGCATATGGTGATTCTTTACTTCTCTGTCATGCAGAATGGATAAGGCCCCCCAGAGGTTTTTCAGCAATTGTGCTACGACATTCCATGTTAGGTTTTGGTTACTGTGAAAAGTACTTGAAATAATCATCTTATAGAGAAAAGGCATATTTGGCTCACGGTATTAGGGGCCATAGTCCATGGTCAAATGGACCTACCCTTTTAGGTCTCTGGAGCGTATATCAGGGAAAAGTGGTTGGCCTATCATGGTGGGAACACTTGGTGGAATAGAACTGCTCACTTCATAGCTGAGATATGAAAGAGAAGAAATGTGGCCACATAGTCTTCCTTGAGGGTATGTCCCACTGACTTAAAACGTTACACCAGGCCCTACCTCTTAAGGTCTGTACCACTTTCTAATAGCACCATGGACTAGAGTCCAGTTCTTTATCATATGGCCTCTGGGTGACATTCCTGATCTGAATCAGGGCACATTTGATCTCCGTAAGTATCATTTGTTCTAGTAAGACCAGTCTTGCTTGCATCTATTGTCATACTGCTTTCTGGTGCCTCGTTGACTTTGCTCATGCTCTGCTCTCTGATCAGGATGTACGTGTCTCCGTGCATAAGTCTGTTTTTTTGTTTGTTTGTCAAATTGGTTTTTCATACCAATTCCTAAAGACTGTGAACAGCCATCTTATGTTTCCACTTCTGACACTCCCATAATAGCAGGCCCATGTTTCTGTTGTACATATCCACTGTGTTGTAATGGTGATGATGCCCAATGTATTGCACAGCTTGCTTGTTGCTAGGAGAAATTACCTGATACCTGCAACTTGGCAGAGGACTTTTGGCTTATGGTTTCAGATGGTTCAGTTTGTGGAGGGTAGTCTCGAAGATAGAAACATCATGACAGAAAGTTGTGAAAGTTGTCCAGCTCATGGCAGATAGGAAGCAGACCAGCAGTAAAATGCCAGAGAGGACGTAGCCAGGGGCCAGATATAATACCAAAAGTCATGCCACCAGGACCTACCCAGACACACCCAGAAGTGTGCTAGATTAATTTCCTGAGTGGCTTTCAAGCCAATGACTGTGACGATTCAGTTTAACTAGTGAAATCGTGATACAAATATTTACTTGCAACTTATGAGATCTTTGAGATAAGTATGCTTTTATTCTTTTCCTTATGCAAAGTTTTTAACACAAAGCTTTATACATGATATTGTTTAAGATTCAATGAGTAAAAAATTCATAGCATTTGTTGTTTGATATGTAATTGGTTCCTAGCAACAATGATCTTGTTTGTTAAACATTTAATTTTACGTGATTGGTGGTAAAACACGACTATAGAATTTATGTTTAGTTTGAGGAGTGGTCATAAATTCAAATGCACCCTTATAGCAAGACAGAAATTATCTTATACCTGCCATGTGAAATTTGTGCTCAATTCCAGCATTTGAATAAACCTCAAATTATCTCCCTTGAAACTCATTCCTGGTGCATAAAATGACCTGCATATGAACTCTACATCTCGTTTTTTGCTTTGACATCTGAGCTGGTATGATATCCATTTATTCATCATTCATGTTCATTCATACATATTTATTGGGCATTTACTATGTGACAGGACATATTCTAAAATCAACCATGCTCTTTTATATATTGGATCAAACCTTGTTATGTGGTATTATGTTACAATTGTGTTGCTTTTTTTCTTACTTAGTACAGCTCCTGAGACACAAGCACTCAGTGCATGTTAGAAGAATCACTGAATTGATGAATTCATAAATTTAGTCACTAAGTTTGTTTATCTAACCACTACTTAGCATAAATTCCAGACTCAATTCCCAAATATAATAAGTGGCTTAGACCTATTTTCCAGTTCAAACATACTTCAATCACTTCTTGGGGGATTATAAAGTAACATGCAATTATGTTGGTGGATATGAAGCATATTTTAAAGCATTGCAAATTAATTTCAAATGTAGTTGAAAGTATAGGCATGTCAATAGAAAAAAATATACATAATTCTCAGTACTACCATCCCTAAACACGACTTGGACTTCAGTTACGTGTGTTTCATCTGCAGTGCTGCAGCATCCAACAGTTACGTGGAATTCAATGAATGGTTCTGTGCTCTTTAGAGCTGTCCAGAGTGGAAACCTAATTATCTTACAATCAGTTATGGTTTGGATTGTAAATAATCTCCAATAGCTCACATGTGGAAGGCTCACAGACAATGGCACTACTGAGTAGTCATGCAATCATTAGTGGGTAGATCCTACTCACAGGCAGTGTGCCCTTGGCGGGGATATAAAGACCCTGGATTTTTCCTCTCTTTTTAGTTCTGTTTCCTAGCTGTGTGCCATTCCCTCTGCTGCGTGCTCCTACTATCAAGTGCTTCCTCACCACAGGCCAAGGGCAATGGGCCAAGAGACCACTGAATGAAACTTCTGAAGCCATCATCCTAAATAAATCAGCATCATCCTTTTCTTCTAAGCTTCTTTCCTTGGGTATTTTGTTACAGTAACAGAAAGCCAGCTAACAAACCACATTTATTGTGTGTATCTTTATGGATATATTTTAGATATCTAGCATCCTGGCATTCTCATTTCTATTACTAGTATTTCCATACTGTATAACTCATTTTGTTAGCTAACTTTTCAATTTCTTCTCCACTTTTACGCTAACAAATTTCAAACTAACATGGGATTTGTATAGCTCCTGGAGAGATGAATTCATGATTTCTGTTAGTTAACTTTGGAAACTGATAAGTAAAAATATTTCACATCATTATAAGGCCTTACCAAAATGCTCCTGGTTTTCATAAGTAATATCACATCCATCTCTAGCAAAACATTACTGAGAGCAGAGAATATTAAGGTACACAAATCAAAGCCTTACATGAATAAATCTCAACAACATTCATTATTGCTTACATTTTTGTTAGTGTAGTTCTTCCAGAAAGGAATATAGCTTAGAGCCAGATACCTCTGACCTGATATTACTAAGAATTTATTTATATTTAGTAATATTATCCTATTACTAAGGACATAATTCAACAGGAACAAAAATATATTTAGATATTCATTGTTGCATTGCTCATATTAATGACCTCTTTTTCTTTTTATATCTGTATTTTAAAAATCCATGTGGACTTTAAAATACGTAAAAATGAAATCTCTGAAAACAAAAACTTTTATGTGGCTATTTAAGAACTAACCAGGGAAATCACAGAAATAATGGCTAATGACAATGCAAAAATATTCAGCTACACAAAAAATAAAAATTTCTATAAACAGAGAACAGCCTGGTATGGGATATAGGACAATATTATCACTAGATAAGAAAACTATCCAAAGCTATGAAATAAATGGGATTATCTGTGAAATGCAAAACAACCCTGAGATACCATCTCACCCCAAAAAGAATGGCTATCATAAAAAAATCAACCAACAACAAATGTTGGAGAGGCTGTGGGGAAAAAGGAACCCTTCTCCACTGCTGCT
>NW_004524599.1:6045234-6052195 GCF_000260255.1 Octodon degus
ATAGTAAAAATCTAAAGTTAGAATTTATTGGACAGGGAATGGAGGGCAATTTGTGGTTTTATTTGGAGTTTTGCTATTTTTCTATTTAAAAATTTTTTTTCTTCATAATTCTGTAGGAACTTAAATTTTAATATATCAATACTTGATGGAAAATACCTGTTCCATGTTATGTCTAAGATGTTGCTATTCAGACAGATAGTGAGGTTAAGCTCAATTGCCTATGTTGTAGGGAAATAATAATAAGCTTCTCTTCTGGAGGGTTGACAACCTAAGGTTGCAGACCAAAAATTAGGAAAAAAAAGGTCTGCATGGACAGCCAACATTTTGGCCCCAGTCTTTCAAGGTCAGTGAGGACTCAGGACATAGGAGAACCTGTACTGTAATATCATATAACTCAGTTGTGTCCCAAATTTTCTGATCAAGCAGATTATGGAGCCACAGAGGAAAGTGATTGATAATGTAGGGTGTACCTAAGGAGAGTCACATGGAGAGAAAACATTCTCTCAGGCTTTCACAGAGAGAAAATTTGTCAAGCAATGGCCATGACTCATCCACATGGCTGACACTGACAAAGGATCTACAGACTGAGGAACAGGGTTTCAGGATATATCCTCAGGGGATTTGACTGACCTTGTCAGATACAAAAGTTGCATTTCTTGTTATATAGATCTTTCTTTATCTTAGTCTTAACTATCCAGCAGAAAAGTATAAAAACGAGGTATAAAAAGTAAAGCCATATTAATATGCTGAGCTGTAAAAGGCTCAAGTCAACAACTTTGGACATTGCCAGTCTTATGGAAAACCCACTACTATTATGGACTACTATATTGGAATATTTTGCTGAATTCATGCACCTACAATATTTAAATGACAATGGAATACAGTTCGCTGACAATACTAAATGAAAAAAGGGGACACAAATGAAGGACCATTTTGTATCTGTATATTCAAAAATTAGCGTAGATATACAGCTACTTTCTATTAATTCAATGAATAGAAAGATTTGTTCTAATAAGGTTTGTGCCAGGATATAATGTCTGCATCTTGTACTATGAATAACCACTAAGAAGACAACAATATGCAATGTATTAATTATTGAAACTGTGCTACTAATCGGTTTTGAAACTGTCTCATTGATATTTGTTTCTCAATAAAATTATTTTAAAAAAGAAATAAATGGGATTATAAAAGATCATACACATGTACAAATATTTACACTTAACCAGAAATGAATATTTGGGGCCTCGGAGATGGCTCAGTGGAGTAAGTGCTTCCCTGGTAAGCGCAAGGTCCTGAGTTCAATCCCTGGTTCCGAAAAAAAAAAAAAAAAGTGAATATTTAATAAATCGAGGGTTTTATGGTATTTTTCCTTCTTTTTTTGCTATTATCATCATAATTTTAATTGTTATGTTTGAACCCACTTGTTCTTAGCCTTGTATATAATCCAGTTTTTTTAAGCTCTCGTCCACCATGATGAAAGTCTTCCGGTGGTTTGTTATCCCCTTTCTCGTCTTCCCTCATCACTGCACATCACAATGCATGTACGTCTTTCTCTCTACGCTCTCGCAATGCAACATTTTGAGGAAGTTTTTGGTCCAACTGTGATACTTCGCCTTTTACTTAGGAGTAAATACTATTTGTCCATCATTCTGAGTAATCTTGTTAGGATGCCGGAAATGAGGACACTCGAATTGCCACCTATGCCGGGTTTCCTAGATTCCTCTCTCTTGTTATGACCTATGTATTCAGGAAAAGTATTGAAAGCCTTTGATGTATAAAATGCATTATTTCTATAGAGAAATATGCATACAGAAGAGTGGAAAAGCTTTGCTGCCATGATGCAGTTATATGATATAGATTGCTGAAAGACATTAAAACTACTCATAGAGAAGAAAGTAACCTCTTGACAGTTCTAGCATCACTAAATAAACTAGCACTTCCAAGAGGAGAAACACATTCTGCTTCTTTCTGAGGATCACAAAGTATCTTCCCCTTCTCACCTTCAATTCTAAGCCAAAAAAAAAAAAAAAGTATTTTCTAAAAATCAAAGAGTAAAAATTCTCCTATGGTAGTCACATAAGAGATTTTAATCACTAGAATCCAATCATTTTTCTCAGATACTTTAAATTTTTTTATTTTTAAAGGAGAATAAATAATAGTAAAAAATATTTAAAGCCATTTTTAAAAGTACTACCAGACATCAGGAGGGAACTTGTATTTTGTATTTTACTTCATATATCTGGTAAACAGTAGACATATTTTTGGCAACCTGTGAATTAATGATTTTGGAAATATTAAAATAAGAGATGTTGAAGAGATGTTCTTTACTTGTTACATCATGAGCAAATTTAATTGTGTTTCATTTCACAACTCTATGATTTCTTAGGCTTACTGCTAAAAAACCTAAGGTTAATGTCACACAGGGAAACTTACATTGATTTTTTTCCACACACTTACTTGAAGCATATACATCTTAAGAATTCTTTGAACAGAGCAATTATTCGCAAGACAATATTCACAGACAGATCTATCTTTTTTTCTTATCTGAAAGATTCACAAAAGGAGCAATTTTGAGAATTTTAGTCTAGACTCTACTTTATTAACTTCTTTCTTTTGTAGAACCCAAGATGGATATACACATTCATTTTGGTAAATTCTTTTGAGAGCATAGGACCTAGAAAGATATATTTAATGAATTTTCTAGTTTCTAAAATTACACAGGTTTTACTTCATTTGAATAGACTGATACTCATTTATTTTGAAAGATTTCTAATGGCATTATATTTCACCATAAGAAAAAAAAACACTTAAACTCTTTCAAATTAAAAAAAATCTTCAACAGAAGTAATAAAAAATAAACTTTGAACTTGAGTAGTCTTACCATTGATAAAGATAAAGATATCTCTGGGGACACATTTTTATTTATTTTAAGCATTTATAATGTATCTCACAATAGGTAACAACACTTCTATAATAAACTAAAGAGTTAGAGATAAACTTTAATCCAGAAAGAAGGAAATAAAATCCACATTTAAGAAAAGTATGTCACATCTATTCTGGCTATTGGTCTCTTTGGGGCATTTTAATAGAAAACCACGAAAGCAATGTTGTTCTGCACTTAGATTGGCTTATGACTTGAACATTTCAATACTGGCTATAGGATTTCATCTTCCCAAAAATAACTTTTAAATTGAAGCACTGACTAGGATGAACAGTTTTGTGAATTATTTGCAGATAAAATATACTTTATACCTTAGCATTAAAATACCCAAAGCTTTAAGGTATAAAACTGGTTTAAGGAAAATCTGGAACTGGCCCATAATCCAGTATCCATGCTTGTCTATTAAAGAATGTTAACCTGCTCTGAACCATTCTCTTTACAAAAAGCATATGTTCCAGGGGCCAGGGAGATGGCTCAGTAAAATAAGTGCTTACCTGGCAAGCACAAGGGTCTGAGTTCAATCCCCGGTTCTGCCAAAAAAAAAAAAAGAAAGAAAAAGAAAGAAATTAGACAAAAAGCACATTTCCTTCACTATTCATTCTCTTCTTCTTTTTCCTCCAACCCCTCTCCTTCCATACATGGAAGTGGGCGCATGACAACATAGTCAATTAAAATCCTTCTTTATTTGTACCAAATCAACCTATTGCAACCTCAAAATACAGACAAGTAAACTAATGATACACTCAAACATTTGAGAAGAAAAGCAAATGCTTCCTTTGCCCACCCTGGTATTCATCAGTGTACACTGCTCTATGATGGCCTGTCATTTTCAGGTTCATTTCTGTGGGCTCCTTCATCCATCTTCAAAAGTAGACAAGGTCAACATAAAAATTTATTTCTTTGTTGATAAAATGATAAAAAACAAACTTTTCCTTTCCCAATTCAACCAAATCAGAACATGTCATCACACTCTATTTCCCTTCTCCTTTCCAATGCATGAAGTGTCCCTCCTCCAATCGAAGGCTCTTTCCTATACTATAAACCCAATCCTAAGCTAGCCTTTATCTCACCATTACCCTCTCCACTTTTTAAACTTACAGAAATGGTCAGACAGCTTGCCTTCTGAGACCAAGAATGTAGACAGCCAAACAAACAAAACTCTAAGAATAAACTAGGTAAAAGATCTTTATAGTGAAAACAAAACACTGAAGAAGAAGACAGTAAAAGATAGAAACACCTCTCACATTTATAGACTGAAAAATTAATGTTGCTAAAGAATCTACATTACCTAGAGCAATTTAAAGATTCCATTTATTCCCCATAAAAATACCAATGATATTTTTCACTAAAACAAGAAAAAAGTCTCAAAATTCATAAAGAAATATAAAGGATCTTTAATAACACTTGTAGTCAGGGTATATGAGGAGTAGGTTTAATATAGGACAGATAACTTATAGGATTATTTTATAAGTCACCCCAAGAGTCAAATGCAGAACAGCGCAGGTGGTCTGCCCATGCACTAGAGACCCAGAGGAGCCAGATGAGGGCCTGGATCCCATGGCAATGTTCTGCACCGTTCTAGTTGGAGGCCTAAAGTGCACAGCAATGTCTCATGCAAGTCTATGTCATGGATCGGTGCTGGGAAGGCCCAAAGATCAGTTGGAAACTAAAAGGTCTGTATCTGTGGGATGAGGCATCTATGGCAGCAGGATGAGGGATCTGCACTGGAGCCAGGAAGCGATGCTCAGGATGAGAATCAGAGCTTCCTTGAAGAGAGCTTCAGCCAGCCTCAGGGAGGAGGACCGGAGATCCTCCATTAACAGTTGAGTTCATATTAGGAAAAGCAGTATAACAAGCTTCCCCAGGAGAACCAACATCTCACAATCTTCTCTTCCGGGTCTGCTTTTTTTCTGTTGACAACAATCTTCAGGTGGGGCATTCACAGCCAGCACTGTGGTGATTTAGTTCAGCTGTATATTACAAGTTTCCCATGAGTTAATTTGCCACAATAGTCAAAGCAATCTTCCTGGGCACGGTGATACATGGATATAATCCCAGAACTTGGGGGACTGAGGCAGGAGCATTGCCCTGACCTCAAGGCTAGCCTGTCCTACATAGTGAGTTCAAGGCTTAGCCTGAACTATGTAAAAAAATCTTGAGCAAAAAGAACAAAGTTGTAGACATCATAATTTCTGATTTTGCGATATGCTACACAACCATAGTAACCAAAACACCGAAGTATTCATACAAAATATAGATTATATATTCCAAAGAAACAGAATAAAGATCCCATATATAAACTCACTATCTGCAGCCAATTGATTCTAGAAAAAGTACCTAAAACACGCACTAGAAAAAGGATAGCCTCTTCGATAATTGTGCTGAGAAACCTGTATATATTTAGAAGATTGGAACTTGATCTGTATCTGTTACACTTTACAAAAACAAGACCTTAAACTCTGAAAATACTAGAAAAAAATAAGATAAAATGCCTCAAGACCCTGATGTAGGTTGTGATTTTCTGGATAGGCTCCCAAGAGCAAAAATTGCATCAAACTAAGAAGTTTCTATATAGCAAAAGGAACTCAACAAAGAAACAAGAAGAGAATGGGAGAAAATATTTGATGGCTATTCATCAAATGGGGGTTAATATCCACAATATATGGAACTAAAGAATATAATAGAAAAAACAAGTAATCCAATTAAAATGAACAAATGGTCTGAACAGACACTTCTTAAAAGTAGAAATACAAGTGACTGTTAAATACTGTGTATAAAATTTCTTATTAACATTGATTATCAGGAAAACAATGAGATACCATTTCACTCCAGTCAGAATGAATGGCAGGACAGTTATATCAAAGCAACAAATGCTAGCAGCTAAGACCTGGAGAAAAAGGAACTCTTACATATGTGAATCAGTAAGCCATTGTGGAGAAGAGTCTAGAGGTTCTTCAAAGAACTAAAGAAGGAACCATCATACGACCCAGCTGTTTCTTTCCTGAGTATAAACCCAAAGGAAGTGAAATGAGCCTACTAAAGGCATATCTGCACGGCTATGCTCACTGAGGCGCTATTCATCATACCTAAGATGCGGCATCAATCTAGGTGTCCAAGAAGAGATAAGCGGATATAGAAAAGGTAGTGCATACACAATGCTGCATTATTCAGTCATGAAGAAAAATGCAAATCTGTCAGCTGCAGCAAAATGGGTGGAACTTAGGGTATTATGCTAAGCAAAATAGGCAGAAAGAAACAGCAAGCAAGTACCGTATGTTCTCTGTCATATGTGGAAACAAAGTTGACCTGAACACATAGTACTAATTCCTAGGAACTGAGAAGGGTGAGGCATATATAGAGAAGGAACTTGGTGGTTGGATATGGTCAGCGCATGCTGCCTACATGCATGCAAGTCACACTGAACTGCATTTATGTACAAAATATAAATGTAAAAATATTTGGGCTTCATCAGTCCTTAATGCCCTAATTGGTAGGTCCACTATTTTTTAACTACCAATTCCTTTTACTGTAAGAGAGAGCTTTCCCTTTTCTGCCTCTATTTAATTCAGGAATTACGTCACCCTGGACTCATGGGTTTTATTTTTTTAAACATGAGTTATCTCGTTATATAACGAGTTGCCTCTTTTGGAGATCAAATTGCACAAGAATTGGTTATTAAGAGTCTCTCACCTATATCTTTAACATCTCTTTGTGCCAGCTGCTCTCTACTGTGCTTAAGCATGCTTCTCTCTCCTTCCTAGACATGGCACTTTATCTACTGCCATATTTCTTATTTCCATTTCACAGCTATATCTCTTCAGAGTCTGCATTTGCTGTTTCCATTTCCTTCTCTCCCACTCATTCTTCACCCTACTTCAGTCTACAGTTGGTCCTCTGTATTACTAGATTCTGCGTCTGTGGATTCAACCGATATTCAGTAGATAAAACAAATAACCAACATCACTGAACACATACAATCATTTTTTCCCTGTGATTATTTACTGAACAGTGAAGCGTGAT
>NW_004524599.1:6052355-6065148 GCF_000260255.1 Octodon degus
TTTGGCTATGTGTGAGGAGCCGTGGAACCAATGCTCCCTTCCACAGGACAACTGTATTTTGCATCTGTAACACTCCATCAAAAGTGTCTCATAAGATCCCGAATGCCTGTCCTATCAACAGGTTGACCAAGTTTATGAGAATTCATTTATCATAACCCCTCCTGCTCTCTGTCTTTGAGATTCCACATTACAAAATAAAAACAGATGCAGAAAAATCACAGAAAATAAGTGCAGTAGTAGTAGTGAGTTATTGTCAGTTTAACACCCTGATAAACATCACTCAGGAGAGGGAATGAAAAGTGTAACTCTCCCACTGAGGTGGCCCTTCCCTCCTCCCTGGTGCAATTTGTCACTGTCCTGACATTTTTATTAGTCCATGCTTGCAGTACATAATGTTTATGCTCCTTGCCTGGAGTTTGTACACGGACATAGCACATCTCCATTCCTTTCTTCATCCCTTTCCCTCCCCTTCTTCTCTCCCCCTCCATCTCTTGATTCCCTATCCATCTGAGAATGATCTGTCTCCCTACTTACTATTTGTCTTCTATGGTAACCATTTCCTTGTGCTGTTTTATGGCTTTACCACTCATGTATATCCTTAGACATTATGGTTTCTCATGGATATTCATTTTTATTTTTTAAATGTAGTTAGTACAGGGTCTATAGGATCTCACTACGCAGATCAGACTCTTAATGCTTTTCCTGTTTTCAGCCTCTGAAGCTCTGGAATTACAAGTGCATGCCACTGCACCCAGTCTCAATCACTGTCTCAGCGCACTCTAGGAGTGGGGCCAGCACGGCACTTCTTGCCTTTTCAAACAATTTTGACACATCATTTAAGTGTTTTTCATCTATAGGCTTTTCATAGTTTCCATATCTTTTAATTCATTATAATTTGGTTGTAGAAGAACTGGAACCATTTTCCTATAGAATTTCTCCAAATATGGATTTTTGTCAATTGCATACTCCTGGTACAGTTTAGCATGTTATTTTGTCATTTGTAATTCCATAAAATTGACAGTTGGGCCAGACAATTGATGAACTCTAATGTCATTTCTTTTTGCAAGACTTCAGGTGGTGGTAGAGTATTCTTCCACCAGAAGTTACATTATGTCTATTTTGTTCTTATTTTACTTCATTGTTAGTTGATTTTCAGTATCTAGATTTCATAAATCATTGAGGATTGCAAAATGGTGGTATTCTAGTCTATCATTTCTTTTTATGCATTAGTTTTAAAGAGAAAACTCTTTAAAAGAGACGTCATCCTATTCTTTGGTTAATAGAGAAGAGACTGATTAGATTCTTTATTCATCTCTGTCTTTATAAATTTTAAAAATAATGTCACTCTCCTATAATCCTCTAAATATAACCCATTGCTCTTTAACATATCATAAAATCATGGATTTAAACATATGTAATGAGTTTCAACCAGTAGGAATTCTACTGAAAGTCAGATTGTTCCAACTTTGGCCAACGTGAGCCCTTTCCTGTTAGATTCTGAGTCTTTCTGGGCTGACAAGACAAGTGGTCTTCACTTTCTTCCTTGCTATTCACTATGCCAAGATCTATCTTGCACATTCCCTGCCCCAGACCTAGAGCCAGCAATTTCCCATCATCCCTGACTTCTTTTTAATGAGAAATAATATTTCAGGATGATAATCTGAAAGATGCTCTTTCCTACCACTGGACTATTACTATTTTAAGACCTCTGTTAGGGCTGAGGATACAGCTCAGAAGTATAAGCACCTGCCTGGCAAGCACAAGGTTCCAAGTTTGAGCCCTGGTACCCCTCAAATAAGATCTATTTTAATCTCTCTCTCTCTCTCCCTCTCTCTCTCTCTCTCTCTCTCTCTATATATATATATATATATATATATATATATATATATATAGTCTACAGGATATGTATATTTTACAGATATAGATAGATAGATAGATAGATAGATAGATAGATAGATATCTTGATACATTTTTAATTCCTCTTGCAAAAATCCTGGTTGGCAAGAACAAAAAGGGCAATTTGCATTAGTATATTTTATGGTCGCTCATTTGTTTTATCCAAGTGATTCTCAGCCAGGGATAAGTTCCTTCCCCATGGATATTCAGCAGTGATTGGAGACACTGGGACTGTCACAGTTAGTGAGAGGCATGATCTCAGAAACCAGGAGATGACACTTGGTACAATACTGTGGTATTTTCTGAGTGATATCACAACCTCCACAATCGTCCTCTAGCCACATGGCTTGGAGTTGTTATGGATACTGTAGGACACTCTCTTCCTGTTTCCCTCCTTTACTCCTATTCCTTGTGGCCCTGGACACAAGACTGCGACTTGTCAGGAAATCCAAAATTCAGATGGTGCTGGGGTCCAATGCCACCAGACCACTAAATCAATCCATCAACATCAATCAATCAATCAACCAACTCAAATAATTTCTGGATTCATAAGCTGTGTAGGAGAAAATAAGATACAAATAGGCTACACTCTTCTGTGTCTTAGTTGCCTCTTCTTACATGAATTCAGTCATTTTCAGTCCCCAAACCTATGACTACTGGGAACAAAGTGACAATAGTGGGTCTGGAGAGCTTGGGGGCCACGGAAGGGATAGGAATTTGGGCAGGATGGAGCAGCACATTTTCCACTACTGTTCTTTATCTGATTATTTCAGTAACTGAAATTTATGTATTTATTTTTTGTTGGCCATGATCTCTTCCAATAAACACTAGCATACCCAGTTAATGATTATCACGACTGTCACCGACTGGGGACTTTCCTCTTCACAGTTGTCCTCAGCTGGATTTCCTGGCAGCCCCTACTCCTCTCCCAGGCCCACCTTCCTGGGCTTGCCTTTGTTATATTTGTCTCCTTTTTCCTGTCCTTGTCTTTGTCCCCAGGGCTGCTCCTCTGTCCTCCCTCCTCTGCCCTCACACACTTTGCTGCACACACTTTGATCTTCTAATGCTTCAGCCTTTTCAACTTAGGTATTCAGAGAATACCCCTTGCTCCTCTCAGATTTAAAGAGAGAATACCCCTTGCTCCTCTCAGATTTAAAGTTTTATTTCTATTTATGCATTTTGAAAATTATGATGATGTCCTAGTTACTCTTCTCTCATTGCTGGGACAAATACCTGACACCCAAAGTGAAGGAAGTAAAGGTTTATTTAGCTCACAGTTACTGGGGGTTTCAGTCCATACTCAGCTGGGTCCAAGGTAGAGCAGCACATGGCAGAAAGCAACCTGTCATGGTGGGTGGCAAAGAGCAAGAGCACCAAAAGAGGTAGCAGCAGTTCAGGCAGCTAGCTTCTCTTCCCTCCTTACAGTGAAATGCAAATTACCTGCCCCAGGGCAGGTGCAGCATCCACACCCACAATAATCAATCACCAACTCCAGAAGCTACCCTAAGACTGCATCAAGCTTTGGGGGGACACCTAGACACAAACCATAACAGATGGTGACCTTCATGGTGGGGCATTGGTGAATGGGGACAGCGCATCTCCATTCTTTTTCTGTCTCCTTCCCTTCTTTCCCTTAATCCTCTCTCCACTCACTGGTCCCCTTCCCACTTGCAAAAGACCTCTCGCCATGCTTCCTATTATTGCCTATTTTTTATTTTGTATTTTGTTTATACTTTGAGGTTCTCATACAAAGAAACCATTTCGTATTTAAGCTTATGTGTCTGATACACTTTGCTTAACATTATGGTCCCAATGTGCATAACAACCACGATTCCCAACTTCCCTTGCCTCTCCTCTCCCACATCTCTTCCTGCTCTCTCCTTGCCTTAAGTTCTGTTGCAGGCCTCATTATTAATCCCCCAAGAGGCTGCATTTCTCCTTTGGTCATTTTATGATCAACTTCCAATTGTCTTACTTTTCACTCCATTTCTGGGACTATTCCCTGTGATCACTACTGTTATTTTTGCATCCTCTAATGGCATTCTAACTCATTACGCCCAGTCTTTAGTGTTCTCTGCTTCTGTGTGTGTGTGTGTGTGTGTGTGTGTGTGTGTGTGTGTGTGTGTCAGGAGGGGAGACAGATTGTCTTCCAAGTAGGGCTGCGCTTCCAATTCTGCAACTCACAGGAAAAATGCCCTTATTTTCCTATATCATTGTGAAGAACTATATCCTATCTTACTTTCTTTACATATTTTGCTTCTAATCACTGTATTCATAATTTCATTTTCAGTGATGGGGATAAACATAGGGCCTTATAATTGTGAGCCAAACACTCTACCATTGAGCTCAATCCCAGCCTCTACTGTTTCATATCATCAGCTTATTCTTCAACCAGTTTCACTCTCTGTTCTCCCACCGCTCTCTTTTCTCCCTTCTTTCCTCTTTGCCTGTGGCTTAGAGTCTAATCCAAGCTTTGCACAAGCTACGCACACATCCGAACATTGAGCTGCACTCTGCGGTCTGGCTGCTCTTCTCACAGTGGGCCCTCGTCCCTCCCAATGGATTCCACTGGGTTCTGTCCCTTGGGCTTGTGCCAGAATTCCTGGTTGAGCAGAGCCCTAGCTCCCTCTTCTGAACAGGATACTGGGTGCCAGGAGCCTGTTCCTGGGGTACTGTGGGTTGAAAGTGGCTCTCTGCATCTAGTACTCATGTGGGCTGCCCACAGTCAGAAGATGTTGGAGTTTAGGGAGGAAGGAGTATGTGTGGGAAAGAACAGACATGGTTTAATTTCTGCCCAGAGCACATTTCCTAGTGCTGGGATTGGCCCTGCTGCTGATTGCCTGACATGGGGTTTCTGCACAGCTTGAGAGAGTCACGCCAAGACCACCTGCTGAGCACCTTGCTGCTCTCTGAGGCGCCCACTGGGAAACAGAGAGGCTGACGTTTCTTCTCCTTACACCCAGGACCTGAGCACATGATAGGGGCCAGTAAGACTGGCTTGTTTCACAGTGTTCTCTCTGTGCACAATGGATGTCACACATAAAAGCTTTCCTGCTTCTTTTTTCAATTTTACTTTTGACACATGATAATTGGATTTATGGGACAAATGTGATGTTTTGATAGATGTTTATAATGTGGAATGATTAAATTGAGGTCATAAACAAGGGCATCACCTCACATACGCGCAGTGTGTGTGTGTGTGTGTGTGTGTGCGTGCGTGCGTGCTTGCACATGAGGTGCTAGGAATGGAACCCTAGCCTCTCGCATGCTATGACACTGAGCCACATCCCCTGAACTCCTTTACTATTGGTGGGTGAAGACACTTAAAACTTATGTTGTAAAAGCAGGTTTAAAACACTGTACCCAACTGACAGTAATCACCTTATTGAGCAGTAGATACCCAATACTTATTCTTTTCCCATTGAAACTTTATACCTTTTGATCAATGTCCCTCCTTTCTCTGACCACCTCCTCTCCCAGCTTCTGGTAACCATCACTCTACTCCACCTCTGAAAACTTGCCTTGCTTAGGTTCTGCATAGGAGGGTATTTGCCTCTTTGTGTGTAGTTTATTCCAGTTATCACAATGGCTTCCATTTTCCCAAATGACAGAACACACCCTTTAAAGATACACAGATGGATACACACACACTTCACACACACACACACACACACACACACACACACACACACACACCATGTTTTGTTCTCCCAGTCATCTGATGGTGGGCAGTGTGGTTGCTCCCAATACAGGCTCTGTGACTAATGCTGCAAGGAATATGAGTGTGTAGGTGTCTCTTGGGCATGCTGATTTCCATGTATTTGGCAGTCAGGTAACACATCATGGCCACTCAGAGCTGTCACTCATGCAATCTGAGACCCTGTAGTGATAAGAACTTGGCAACTAGAAATTGAGTCAACCTTCCCTTTCCAGCCAGTTCCAGACAGGATGAAAGGGTAAGTTTAAAACCAAATGGGAACTCATTTCTGAAGTAAGAGGGTGCACCAAGCATGGAGAAAGCCAACTTAGATATGGAAACTAAGGACACAGGAAAGTGGACCATGGGAGCTACTGGGAAGGATCTGGGCTGGCTGGTCACATGCGTCCTCAGAGCTCATTCTCAGCCTGCCTTGTGTTGAGAGCAGGGAAGGGGAAAGAACAAGACCCTGCCACCTCAGCAAGCTTGAATGCCACCCAGATCTTTACAGGACTTTTTTTCAAGGTGTCAAAACCCTGGGATTCAGGAATGATAGCATATTTTATGTATCAATTTTCTATAACGGATTTCTTAACTTTTTCTTTGATATGGGATTTGGCTATATTGCACAGGTAGCTGGAGCTAGGGTGCAGACCACCATGCCCTGCAGACGCCAACATTGAAATTGCTGGTCAGAAAAAGCTGGATTTCCCTGGGCCTGCGTGCCAGTCCCACCCCCGGGGCACGCTTAGAAGACAATTGAGACTGGACATGGTGGCGTGTTCCTGTAATCCCAGCTCTTGGGAGGCTGTAAACAGGTGGATCACTATGAATTCAATCTTAGTAGTGAGACCCTGAACACCCCGTACACCGTTCCCTAAAATACAAAAAAAGAAAAAGAAAAGAAAAAAAGAAAAAAAGAAAGAAAGAAAGAAAGAAAGAAAGAAAGAAAGAAAGAAAGAAAGAAAGAAAGAAAGAAAAAACTGGACTGCAGTAGAGAGAATGACTTATCACTGGAAACTATTTGTGGTGAGAACATCTATAAATTTATGTCAAAATAGGATAGCAGAGTAAAGACAAGAGGAGTCCAGGGCAAAAGGCAAGTAGCCTGGGGATGTAAGAAGGCACACAAGGCTGCAGGGATGAGGATGAGAACTAACAGGTTAGTACAACCTGGCTTTCCCTTCATTACTTCTTTGCTAAGACTGGGAAATGCCTTTGCAGAGAACCAAGGCCATTAAGCTAATGAGTCAGCTTTACAGCAGTGCTGACTAAAGAAAACTTAGAATGCTCATGTGGCTTGCCTCCTATCTATTTTCATCACCTTCACAAGACAGGTGCCTAACCATCTATTCCTATTTGAGCTTGATCCATCTTATAAGCCCCTGCTACTTACTATGACCCATTATCTGGGTAAGGAGGGAAGGCTGAAGATACATGCTCTAGGGCTGGCTCGTTAACTGCCATCAGGTGATGCTACAGACAATTTTCAGACAGAACCGCCGATTTTCTGCAAGCTCCCAAGCCTCTTTGTTGATCTCTGTCATCCACTTATTCTCCACCTCCCACCAAGCCAAGTCTTAAAGTCACTGACTTAATTGGCCTTTTCGCTTTTTCACTTCATGCCTGCACCACTCAGCTGCAGGGGCTTTCTTCCATCCCAACACATTGCCATGCTACCGTGCTTCTTAATGGCCCCTGGTTCTCACTGGGTGGGACACAGTAGCTCACTCCTTCACAGCAATCTCCAGTTGCTTGCTTCTCTTCCTACGCTTCTGAGGTTTTGTCATGAGGGCCTGGAGGAAGCCTCTGTTGATCCTTTGCAGTCACTCACCCCGTTTTCAGCCCAGCCCCTTCCCTCATCAATATCTCTGCACAGTGTACTCAGAGACCAAACCTATTCTGGATGAGGCCCACATCTGTCCAGAACAGAATTTTCTTCTGAAAGTCTGATTGCTCATCTAGCTCCTGATGAGCTTTTGACCTCATCTCCACCGAAACCTCAGTTCTACTGCAGGCCAGCTCAGCTGGTCCAGTGATAATCCAGCATCTTCTTCTGCTCCCTGTCTTTTCTCAAGGTTGATATCATGTTTTGGTCAACAAAATGTGAGCTCCTCTCTGTCTCTTCATTCCATCTCTTCAAATCTCAAACAGAAAAATGATCTCATACTCAATCCAATCTCACTTTAAAAGTGTTTCAAGCAAGGGTTTGAGACAAGTGTTTTTTTACTTTGTAAGTGTTTCATCTTACATTCTACATCATAGAACACTCTCTGGTGGAGAAATATTGCATTATCCTCTAATTATTTTATCAACTTTTAGTATTTTGACTCTCAAAATCATCTTGTGAAAGTCTATGGAGTGTTTCTGTCCAAACCCCTACACTAAGTGTATAATTCTACACCTCAATATCTTTCACTCACTTTCTGGAAGTCATAAAGAAACCTTGAGTCCCTTAAAATGACATAAAAGTGCCTCACATGTGACCTGCTTTAGTGTTCCCTTAAATGCATCATTATTTTATGCTCCAATGACATTAAAACTTTGTGACTTCTGAGGCATAGACTTCTCTGCCTTTGCTCACACCAGTCTTCTACCTGAGGGGTGTGTGTGTGTGTGTGTGTGTGTGTGTGTGTGTGTGTGTGCCATTCACCTCATCTTGAGAATGACTTCAGGGCCAACTCCCAGAGGAAGTCTTTGTAGTTGTATCCTCCCTGGTCCCCGTACCACTCTGATGGGTGGCAGGACCAGCCTCACTGCCACAATTTGCACATTTCTTCTTGCTGAACTCACAGACACAGTGCAACATTTATGTCTGTCTCCCACTATATTGAGAACCTGATGCTCTAGTCTAGTGTCTCTACCTTTGGATGCCCGAAGCCAACACAGTGCTAGAACAAGGAAATACTCGATTAGTGTTTGTTAAATGACCTATTGAATTGTTTTTGTTCTTAGTTTTCTTTACTAACATAAAGTACAAGAAAGAGACAAGAGTGGGGAGAACATCAAACAAGAACACAGCACTTGCAAATATTATGCTGTTTTGAAATTAATTACTTTAACAGAACCTCTAAAGGATGAGGAGTAGAAAAGGAAAAGACTTTTAATGAGAGTGGAAAATAAAGAGAAGAGAGGACAGGGAGCACACTAAGGATAGTCTGGGGGTTAAGTAGGAGTTTGAGTATAGCAAGAGGTCTGCCTGGTAAAAATGAAATCTAGAACAACACCTAAGATGGATCCTCTTTTGCAAATAACAAAATGAATAAACACAAGTGAAAATGTGCTTATAAAAAGAGAGAAAAAAGACTAAATTCCTTATTCCTATTGATAGGTTATCAGTTACTGAAGTAAAAGATTTTTCTTTAGTGACTGCATGCTGCAGAGGAAATGCCAAGAAAGATGAGTCAAAACTGGGCGGGAAGCACCAAAGGACGCAGTTCACATATTTAAATGCAGAATATCCTCTGCCTTTATCACTAGGGAGGGGCCAGTACAAAGAGGTCAAGCCATGTATGACCTTCCTTATGCTCTGAGGAATACCAGAAACCCCGTAGGAACCAGGAGGGAACCACCACCAACGCAAAGCAGGAAAGGGGCCCTCTACTGATTTCCTCTGCAGCTGTGTGGACATCCCTGGATTCTGAGGCAATCAACTTCTGTGGCTTCATTTTGCCAAGGAAGCGAGTTTCAAACATCAGAGGTCATTGCAGAGAAAGGAAAATTTCATCCTTGGCAAGAAGAACTGGAGTACCAGTGGCTTTAAGGTAGTATCAGAGCACAGGCCATTGAGCTTGTAGAGTGTAGTACTATGGGGGACACAACTGGACACTAAGTGGAAAGAAGTAGAAGTTACAGTGCTTGAACTTTGGGACTATCCCTCTTTGCTATGTGCCTGTGAGGTGTGTTAGAAAAATACTGTGCACATTTATGTAAAAATATTTATTAGGGTAAAAGATGCATTGCCATTAATTTCCCTCAAAACACTCCCCCCTTGCTTTGAACGCATTTACCCATCAATCTTGTCCATTTCTGAAGCAGTTCTGGGAGTCCTTTTTCATGAATGCCCTTAGTTGTGCTATCATGGCTGCCCTGATGTCCTGAACTAATTCAAGATCTTTATCTTTCATGGTCACTCGGACTTCAGGGAAGAGGCAAAAGTCCCTCAGCACTAGTTCCTGTGCATAAGGAGGATGAGTCACGCTGTGATGTTTTATAAGCTGCCTTGCCTTTGTCAGCACTCAGTAGCTGCATCCACTCCACGTTTTGCCACCCCTCATAAAGACACCTGTACACAAGCATGAATCATTCTGAAGACCTGCTGCAAGTTTTTAAGAACCGTACTGGTCACTAAAGGGGTGGCTTGGCAGGAGCCAGTATTAGGACCACTATGCCATTCACAGTACAACTGAGTTCAGTGGTGACACTGCTGTTATCACTAAATAACCAGTGCCACAGGTGAGCCCACCATTGCCGCAGCACTGGCTCTGGGTTCCTCCTCAGTATTTTCGTCTGTGTTCCTGGAGCCTGAGCTCCTCCTTTCAGCCCAGGGATCCCCCTGTGCAGTTAGGTTCTCAGATCCATCATTGTCCCTCTCTTCTGTGGAATCTGCCTCCTTGGTTAGATTCATGGCAAAGAGTCAGAGGCCTCTGTTAGTTTTGTCATTCATTACTTCTTTGGTCAATTCTTGGGCCCATAACTTGAAGTCTCCCTTGGAGGGAAAAAATTGACACTATTCCAGTATATATACCTTTCACATTGTTATTTGATATCCTATTAAAGGACTTTCACAAATAAGCTCAGTTTTCTCAACATTATCAAAAATTCAATCAAATTCTTCTCCTTGAGGAGAATTGGTGTATAAATCGGTCATTAAAAACAAAGATTAGATCCCAGTGGAAATGCTTGGTGAAGCATTTGAAACCCATGAGCATTTGAGTGGTATATAAATATTAACTAAATATTATTTGTGAGCTTTAATGTTGCCAACAAACAAGCAAGTAATGCTCACCAACATCACAAGTGATAGGCAAAAACAAAGCAAAAGAAACTTTCCTGGCAGCTTGGAGTTTCCAGGAAGAAAAGCTACGTGAAGGTTTGCCTTTGTCATCTTTCACCGATATGTTCATGACAGAGCTAGAGAGAGAGAAACTCTCTTCCAGGAGTCCATTATTTTTGAAAAGCACAACTATTACATTAGTAAGATCATTTAAAAGTGTTGCTTCCATTTTTATTTTCTAAGAAGATTGTCCCAAACAGTTCTCTTTGAAAATTACATGCAGGTCATACAAGGATTTTTTTTTCTTGTTTGTTTTTGACTTCTGTCCTTGAGCTATGAAATCTGAAAGGCAACAAAACTTGGCCAGTGCTGGCATCTATCTGTCACTGGAGTGTGTCGTCTTGGAAGATGAGCTTGGGATCTTTTTTTTCCCATTGCACCCTGGGGTATGGGGAGCCACACAAGCATGTTTGATGGCAAGATTGTCCTGAACATATTAAATTATGAGAAATGGAACTATCTTGCTTTATTCTCCTTCAAAATTTCACTAAGAATAGTGGATCACTAAGAAAGAAATATTACATTTCTATGATTATTTCAAAAAGAAAATTATTTAGAAATGTTGAATTAGTTACTACTGTTAGAGCTCAAAGAAATTCATTAGCATCAGTTTTCTTGAATCAATTTAATTTCTCAAGCACCCAGAAAAAAAGCAAATGATCTTAGCTTTCACTTTAATAATGTTAGAATTATAGAACTCTGGAACATCAAGCTTTCCCAAGAAAAATTCTATGAGGTTCCAAAGCCTCTCTTGCTCATAATTTCCACAAGCATTCTTTCCAATTGTTCCTTTCAAGTAGAAATAGGTGATTTGTGTGCTTAGACATGGTCTTTTGAATATATATTGAGTTAAAACTCCATTTAAAGGAATTTACTTTTTTCCACATTTCAGCACATTTTGATAATATAAAATAGTACACCTTACACTATATTTTATAACACAGAGAAAATTTTACCCATATAGAAATGCTGGAAAAATTTGACAGCAAACATTGAGTGCACACCAAATGTTATTACAAACATTTTTTCATGCTCACTTTATATCTGTCCATCTCTCTAACATCTGGAATATTGTCAACTCCACAAAAAGTTTCCTTATTCTTTTTCTGGACCATGAATTCAACATCTTTCCCAGTGGCAAAGACTTTAATGTTTTACATACATGAGATTTAACACTCAATTTTAAATGCTACTCACTGACTTCCTGAATGCTTATATCATTTTGAAGTAGCTGGGAATTTGTATAATTCTTTATGCAATTTTTTTATTTTTTAAAGAATACAAAGTAGTGATAGAAAAATAAATTAGAAATGATGAAAAATTTATCTAAACAAAGCAATAAAAATTCAACAATGTTTGCTGTATTACATTATGCTATCTTCAAATTAGTTGTTCAGATTACCAGATATAAACGTTTAAGATTCACTTAAAGAAAAAGAAAAAAAAAAAAAACCAAAGCTAATAATGTATAAGTTGTAAGAAATCAAAAGAGGAAAAAAATAAGAGTAAAAAAAAAAAAAATCATTCAGCATTAACCAATCCTTTCAAAAAACCAGCAGAAGGGCCGGCCATATAGCTCAGAAGATTCAAGCGCCTGCTTAGGCAGATACAGTGGCTGGGTTTGATCCCCAGCACGCCGTGCCGGCCCTGTCCCTGAGATGGCCATTGAGACTGGGCGTGGTGGCGCATGCCTGTAATCCCAGCTCTTTGGGAGGCTGAACACAGGAAAATCGCTACGAGTCCGATCTACGTAGTGAGACCTTGTAACCCCGTAGACCTCCCCCTCTCCCTCTCCAAAAAAAAAGCCAGCAGAAATCAACAACACAATTATCCAAAATACTCTTCTTATGTACCTACATATGTCTTTCTCCCTTCTTTCATTTGTCGTCTTCCTTATCTCAGTTTTTCCTTCCCATTGAACAAATCCTTTTCCTCTTCACAGTATCTGTTGTACCTTTTAGATTTTAATTACTTTTTTGGGTTCTCACACTAGCAAGGTAAAGTGAACTATTTAATGTGTATTTTTTGTTCAGGGCGAACAATTCTGAGCCCATTCTATGACGAATCATCAATCTTCGAATACAATACCACTTAGGGAGACAGGATTGATCTCTGGAATGAGGTCTTCATTGCATATATATATA
>NW_004524599.1:6065248-6089524 GCF_000260255.1 Octodon degus
TATATATCAGTGTAGAATATGTATATACAATGAATATATGATGTATATAAAATGGGCATAGATATGTTCATAGTGGATAATACAATAGGCATACACACTACACACACACACACACACACACACACACACACACACATCCCAGCTCAGGACTAATCAAAAAGGAGTTACAAAGGTGAGAAAAAGAAGTAGAAAGAAGTTAAGATTTCAACAGAAGCATGAAATACTCTCATTATCTGTAGTAGTTGGGTGAATTAGACTATTAATGGTAGGTTGCGGGCACAGCCTTGGAACTCACGTGCATTCCTAACAAAACATCGTGAGCTTTATTTCCTGGAAAATTATGTGGAATTGCGTAATTGGCTCAGTGTGCTATAGCTCCACTTTTCTCATTAACAATGATTAAATTCATGCACTAACGAAGCATGTAGAACCACTCTTTTCAGTATTAGTCTTTAATAACAGTTTGCTTACATTTAGTTCACTCTAATAATTCAAGTCAATTTTATTTTATTTTTTGTTATGTATTAAATGAAGATTTGAGAAGAAAAGAACATCCAATTCTTCCCCGCACATCCTATTTGGTAAATTATTTTAAAATTCTTGCCTTTAAACACTAAGGAAAAGAACTGACAGCTGACCTATGTGTTCTAAAAAAATTCCAACCCTACTGGGATTATTCCCAACTCAGAAAAAAATTATCTGGGTCTCAAACACATGAAGCATTTCAGATAAAAGTCAATTGGAAAATGAACTTTAAAATCAGCACTTTGGGGTTGTATGATCATAAAGACTAATATTTATCTGCTAATCATTTTTATTCATGAGATTTGCAATGTGTATTAGACTATACATAGACAGTAAAATCATTGCCACTTGAAACTAATTAATATATCATTTCATGTTTATACTTTTATGTGATGAGACATTTAATATCTATTTAATGAAGGCCCTCACACAATAACTCTAGTCTTTGTGTAGTACATGAGCTCTGGATGTGTTCAGACTATGCATTTGCCACTTTGTGTCTTTGATTCATTTATATTTTATTTCATTTTTGTGGCCAGCTCAGCCCACCCTGGAGTTGGGGCTGGCACGGCATGTGGTCCCTGTGCTTGTCTAAGCTTGCCTAAGCAGGTGTTTTAGACCGCTGAGCTAACTCGCTGGCCCCTGTCTTTGATTTATATCTCTGTATTTCTTCTTCTTTCTCTAACTCTGGTGACCACTGCTTCACTGTAGTTTTATATATTTGAACTTTATTTTTTTAGATCTATATGTATGTGAAATCTTGCAAGAGTTTTCTTCCTATACCTGGTTTATTTCACATAACAGAATGTACTCATTTCCGCATATTGTGGAAAATGCAAGATGGCTTGTTAAAGGCACAATACTCTCCTTGCTGTGATTTTCTTTATCCACTTGTCCATTAATGGATGCGTAGGTTTCTTCCATATCCTGGCTATTTTCAATGAACATAAAAATTCAATATCTCTTCTGTGGTGACACAGTGCTTCGATTTCCTCATTTAAAAGCTAACAATTTACACCTCAGGATAGGGCGTGCATGTGTTCTGGAGCATTTCTTTACTTGTTCATGTCTCGGTTTGTGGTCCAGTGCGTGGCTGAGCTCCTTTTGTGAGTCAGCTTTGCTCTTAGCCCCAAGAAGCTCCCCTGGGAAACATGGCGCCTTTGCCACTGAGCATTCGGACTGAGTTCAATGCAGTTTTGTAATATACCAACCAGCAGAGAGAGACAAGAACACAATGTTCTCTAAGTCGACAGTGCACATGCTTTAATGCACCTGGGATCTTTTTATTTTTTTTCCCCCAGTGGTACCAGGGATCAAACTCAGGACCTTGTACTTGCCAGGCATGCACCTGGGGTCTTCATCAAGGTTGCTAAGTCTGAGATGGGAGCCAGGACTGTGTTTCTATCAAGTTCCCCAGGGAGACACACTGGCCTTCAAACCTATGCGGAGTAGCAAGGTCTCCTCTAGAAAGAGACCAGAAGTGAGACGTTCTCGCGCAAGCTCCTAGGAGGACATTCTTGCCACGGTTGGGCAAATTCATCTGTTTGAGCGGCAAAAGGTCAACATATAATTAATTCTTTCTTCCAGTGCAACTTGCCCTGGAACATTTTTTCTCTTTCAGGCAAAATGACTCAATGTCAAAAGGCTCTTGCTTCCTGAAATGTCAGAGCAGGTAATTGAGAGCCTGGCTTTGGACAATTATCAGTAAAGGAAAAAAAATAGTGAAAAAAATCCCCACACGCCCACATGTTTGCTTATAGAGCAGAGAAAGCTCAAGAGCAGAGTAATCAGGGAACCTCAGGGACAAATGAAAAGTGTATCCTTCACTTTTACTATTCTCCAAATGAATATAAAAAATCATTTAAATGAATAGTGCACTAAAGATTAATTTTTTATGTATTTAGTATGGGGTCTCACTACACAGGTCGGATTCACCGTGATCCTCCTGTTTTCAGCCTCCTAAGCACTGGGATTACAGGTGTGCACCACCACACCCAGTCTTAATTGCTGGCTCAGCAAGCCCCAGGGGCGGGGCCAGCAGGGCATGCTGGGGATCCAATCCCTGCCGCTGTGCTCTGCCTAAGCAGGTGCTTTATTCTGCTGAGCTATCTGGCTGGCCATAAAGATTAATAATTGAACCAACACCAAAACAGTAAAGAATGAAGTAAAAATAATCTAAAGTCCCAACATTTCTATATATAGGTAATATCACAGAAGACATATTTCTATGTCTCTGTCAGACTTGAAACAGTCCCAAAACAATATTCCTAATTTCATATAATTAAAATGCATTTTGTATCATATACAAAATTGAGTTTTTGCAAAAATAAGTTTCCCTGTCTACAAGTCTTAATTAACAACAGTGCTTTAAAAGATTGTTCAAAACTTCATGACATTGGTGCAAAAAAATACATTTTCCCAAAACTTTGAATGCATGACTTCAAAGATGATTTTCTTACTTTTATGCTATCTTTTTATTACTACATATTTGCAGTACATAATGCTCCATTCCTTGTGTAGAGTTGGTACATGGACCTAGCATCTTAATTCTTCTTTTCGTACCCTTCCTTCCCTTCCTTGCCCCTCCTTCCATCCCTCAATCTCTTTCCCATTTGAAGCAGGTCTCTCCCTCTACTTCCTATTATCTTCTTTTATTGTGCCCTTCATTGATAATTTGTGTTTCTTACATAAGAGAAACCATGTGCTATTTCAGTTCACATGTCTGGTTTGTTTCACTTAACATCATGGTCTCCAGGTGCCTCCACTTCCCTCAGGGTCCTCAAATTTCTCTTTCTTTATGCTCTATTCCAAATGAGTACCACGATTCCTTTAGTCTTTTATCTGTTGCTGGACATAAAGGCTCCTTACACCATTTTCTAAATTGTGCTGCTGTAAAAATGAGTGTGTGTGTCACAGCGAAAGTTCAAACAACATAGATCACAAGAAAGGGCAGAGCAAACACCTCCCTCCCATCGCAACCCTAAGAAGTACCTTCGCTAACATTAGGTGAACAGCATTTGTGGCACTTTCTTGTGTATATCCACGCATCAAAAGAACAGTGAGGTAAAAGGAATCTTTTATGAAAATGAGATTATGCCATACGTTTCATTTTAAAGTTCTTATCACTTAGTTGTAAGTGAACATACTGGACAGGAAGAAAAGAAAAACTATAGTCAAACTGTGAAATGGTTTCTTTGCAGGACAAATACTGCTTGCACAACACAATACTTAAACTTTCTGTGGGAACCTGGACAAATTACCTAACATTTCTGGAACTAAAGATTGTGATCTGTAACATGGGATTTAAATTACCCAAGTCATAAAATGTGAGGATTAAGAAGAGATTACATAAAATATTTAGAATAGTGCCTGAAATGTAGGGATTAAAATGTTAGTTGTTTTCATGTTAGCTCAAATATGTGATTTGTTTTAAAGAAAACTGGACATGGTACTTCAGAGGCAGGGGTCATATTTTTGTTTTGAAACAAACTTTAGACAATGTTATTTAACTTTCTGTGGTATAAGGTGGAGAAAGGAATCATGATTTCTCTTCCTCTCTCATGTTCTCACCAAGCAAATCCTAACTTCTGTTGTTTTTATTTATCCAAGATCTGTATTCTGCTCTGTAGCTATCATTCCTGCAGCTGTTTAATCAGGGGTTTACACCAAAATGAATTTAATACTCAGCAACCCTCATTTTAGTTCAGCCTTTTCCCTTCTGAGAGCTGCATTTTGATTCATTTTTTGATTACTTGGGTTTAACTTCGGACTTCCTACTTTCAGGAAAGGTGCATGGCTGTTCTCTCCATTATTTCCTGATTAATAATTTCTGTCTGTTAATCTAAAAAGGTAATAATTTAGGAGTACTATATTCTTCAGCAAAACTGTCTCTGATTTTTATAAATGCTTTTATATTAGCCCCTGTAATTTAATAGCAGTTATTTTCATCTCTTTTATAAATGAATTGCATTTCCCATGGATGAATACAGAATTCTTTTATTATATTTAATATTTGGTAACCTCTTTATGACATGCTTTTATGTAGATTAAAATAAATCTTCCACAGAACACAAGATGTGCTCGTCTTTACATTTAGTGCTTATTATCTATTTAAGTAAATTTTCTTCTATTATATCTTTTAGAAAATAATTACGCATGGCATCACATATACACATACAGATCAGCCATCCAAGATCACCCTCAGGTTCAATGATTCAACGAAAGGACTCAGAGGACACAGCGAACTGTTATACTTACAGTCACATTTCACTGTGCTAACAGTTACAGACTACAATCAGCAAAGGACAGTGAAGCAGCATCCTGGGCACTAGGGGTGCCTGCCAGTTGTCCTCCCTCAGTGTGGTTGTGCAGACAGCACTCGCCTGTCACAACAGTGACACAGTGTTCATGGAGTGTTGTCAAACAGGAAAGCTCAACCAGGCCGGGCATCCGGGGTTTCTCTGGGTTCCCACACATGGGTATGATGGACCACCCATGTGGCTGAACTTCCTCATATTCAATGCTGCAAAGGTCAAGCTCTTAGCACTAGCCAAAGTTCTCATCATAAATTACACTGTCAGTGTGGACTATCTGGTGCAGGGCTAGATCCCAGGGTAAATAAGCACACTCTTACCAGATAGGCTATTCTGAGATCTTACTAAAGGTTACCTCCTAGGAACTGGTCTGAGGCCAATACTTTCTTTGGTCAAGGTTAATTTTTTATTGCATAATGGCCAATGCAGAAAGCAAACACACACACACACACACACACACACACACACACACACTTATTGGCAGCTGGCTAAACAGGTTTTAGAACATTAACATTAGCAACACAAAACCCCATATACTCATTACCCAATACCCAATAGAATACATTACCAGTATATTTTCCAGCTGCAGTGTGCCCCTCTTAATTCTTGTTTTTGGCTTTTGGGTTAACCTTTTCTTGTTTTGTTGTTTTGTGTTTTTTAGGGAAGGGTCTACAGGGTGTTCAGGGTCTCACTACAAATTGGACTTATAGTGATCTGCATGTTTACAGCCTCCCAAGAGCTGGGATTATAGGCTCACACCACCACACACAGTCTCAATTGCCATCTCAGGGTGCCCTGGGGGTGGGAGTGGGGCTGACACTGAAGGCCAAGGATTGAAACCCCAGCCCCTGTGCGTACTTGCAGGCACTTTAATCCGCTGAACTATTTGGCTGGCACATTTTCTTGTTTTTAAAATAGCCATTAACCCATGTATGAACTCTCAATAGCGCCAACCAGATTTTTCTTTTTCTTTTCTATCTGCCCTTAGTTATGAAAATCTGAGTAGCAAGTATAGACCTAGTTATGCTAGAGAAGCGCTGTACTAAGTGAACAAAGGAGATGCACGCTAAGCATCTTTGGGGTCACACTGGAACTTCAGCTTCCCTTGGGGTTAGCAGCAGCCTCCTTGGGAGGAAAATGGGTGAAGTCATGGCCGAGTCTCAGAGAACACAAGGCTTGTTTAAGTGTGGTGTGGGCAGATATGAACTGTGCAACAAGTGCTGAGTACCTGACAAAAATATAGTCCTAGAGATTGGCCTTCTCTCTACTTTCTGGTTTTCAGCGTCTGTAGGGGAGATATCAGTTGCTGACCATTTGGTCATGTGGTCTCTCCCATTTCCTGGAACACTTGCATGTAAGTAGGGTCATGTTTCTGGCCATCACCAATGTAGTGGGAACTTGGATGTATGTTAGTTGTGAGTGGAAAACTCAAGAGCCGGTGCTAAGCCAATTAATTACCTTTTCTCCTCCAAAGCAGGGTTTGGAACAGCATGTTGAGAATTGGAGGGCTCGTCAGCCAGGTGCCTGAGTGCCTGTGTGTGGCTGGGTCACCATCACAAGCCATGGGGTGTATGATATAATGATAAACACCATAGCCTAGGCAGTTAATTTTCCACAAAGCATGATCAAGGATTCTCTGATAGATACACCTCATCCTGGCCCAATTTTATCTTACAGGTGAAAGTGGCTGATAGTCATTCATGTGGTTTGGAACAAGCATGCTTGATATCTAGCATTGAAGGGTAGGTAGAGAGTGGGACTCCTGAAGCACAAGGGACATAAAGCAGCTCCAGGACACAGAACATGGGGCAGGCCCATCCGGGCATTTCAGGTTGGGTTCCAGCTGTTGAGATCTTGGGGAAACGAGCTTTCTACATATTTGTTGCTTAGGATGCTACTTTAGACTGTGTTGTTGATTTATAACCTATCATGCTGGAATTCCCCTTTTCCTCAGGAACTCCCAGGGGATTCTCTTTGTTCTACATTGAAGGAACCGTTTCCTGCACCCCCAGATCATCTTCTTTAGTTTATACACTGATTTCACGGAAACGCATCCTGTAATAGTTTCTTGTCAGAGGGTATATAAGGTTAATATTTTGAGAATTTACTGTTAGAAATATCTCATCTTACTATACTTGATTTATAGCTTTGCTAACTGGAGAATTCCTGGTTGCAGACATTTTCCTTCAAAATATTGTGGGCATTACTAATTTTCTTTTTTGCAAACTGGTCTCTCAATATCCTCTTGATTTTGACATCTCTAAGTTCTGGTTGTAGAGGAATTTGAAGATACTGGTTTCTGTACCTTTGGAGAACTCTGAGAAGCAAACGGTGCCAAGTCTCAGGTTATTCCACTGCTGAGTTGGGATGTGCCTTTCTTGCATTTCTTAAATTACCTATTTAACTTTTAGATTACCTAATTTTGTTGCAGTTTTTCTTCTTTATTGTCACAGACATACCCTTATTGTTGCTGTTGTTAACTAGGATTACAGTGGAATGTTAAGATGGAAAAACTTACTTAAATATTTTCAAGTCATTATCCTTAGCTAGACCTGTTATATCTTTACCATTTCTGTTATTATTTTATGCATAATTTTCTAATTTAGGAGTTGGAACTATTTGCTATGGAATTCATCTAGCTATCTTTATGTCTATTATCTTTATTCTAATTGCCCTTTCTCTTATTTCCTCAACGTGTGTTATGACCATCTCAAAAGAACTTCTTGTCAGTAACTTAATTTGAATGATACCTAATCTAGTCCTTACGGTTTTTAATTTATTTATCATCCAGGTAAGGATCAACTTTTCAGTTCTTAATTTGTTTCACTGGCTGGAAAGAATCTTCTTGTTTTCTCTTATTATGTGATTTTTATTGTTTTTAACTCTGAGATCTTAATTTATTAAGTTAAAACTAATGCTTAAATTATAAGCTATTTCATGATTGTGGTACTAATATATGTATTTCCAGAAATAATACACAATGGCATATGTGTGCATATACATATTCACATAAAAATACAACTGGAAGTAACTTCTTAAAGAGAGATATTTTTACACAGTGTCTCTGGAAGTGTTTTCTGCTCTAAATTCTTGGAGGAAACACTGAAAATTTAAATATTCACAGATACTACCATAATACCCCATGAAAATTTGTGACTGACACAGATTCACATTCAAAGTCAAGAGGTATTTTCTTCCTAGAAAGTAACATCTTGTATAGTTTTTATCAGTTTTTTAATAGTCTTCAATGTAGCAGTAATATGAATTTCTATTTCAGACAATGAGGCTCAAGGGAAGACTGCCAAAGTGGTCTTTCTTTGAGAAAAGAATGCAGTTTAAATCTTTAGAAGCCTGGATTTTTGGGGCCCTGGACTTTTTTCCTGCAGGATCCTCTGCCATAGCATTTTGGAACAACAGCAACCATTTTTGCACCGCGGAACACTAAGCCTGGGCATAAAAAGTCCGACCTGTGAGCTGACAGAGCAAGACAGAGCAAGAAGTCTAGCTCAGCCAAGGCAGTTGCTTTCAGTTCTTAGTTGTTGTTGCTGTTTTAATGTGCTAAAATGTTGATTTGGATATTTTCTCATTTCTGTGACGTGTTACCAAACACCCACAATTAAAAGAGGAAAAGTTTATTTTGACTCATCTCTTGTAGAGGTTTCACCCCATAGAGTTCTGGCTCCAAGGCAGGCTGGCATAGTCATAGGGTACAGCTGAAAAGCAACAGCTCATGGCAGGGCAGCAGGAAGCAGAGTGAGATTAAGGGAGGAAGCAGAGAGATGGACCGGTGCGGGCCTGGCCCCAGTGATCCGCTTCCTCCCAACAAGTTCCGCCTCCAAAGTGAATTTAGCTATGTGGTTACGCCTCCGTGATCCAATCACGTTCCCGAATCCCAGCTACGAGCATATGAGGCTTTGCGGGACATTCAGGGACAACTGTGACAAAAAGAAACGCCTCTGCTCTATTCCACTGCTGAGTTTCTGACTCGTGCAGACAAAAATATCTTCTAAATTCAGTGGGTCCATTAACCTACCTAACAGCACCTTGAGAATGTTTGTTTCCCCAGGCTGTGGTCGACCTAGAGTATTACCAATCTTTTTGGTCTTTCACAACATAGTGGATAAATATTCCATCTGATCTTAATTTTCATTTCACTTGTTTCAGAGACTGATCTACTTTCCATGTGCTTATGTTATTTTTGTTTGAATTTAATGATTCATATCCGGTATGCATTTTCCATTGGCTTATCTTTAAGGCTTAACAGACACTTGGCTTTTCAGGAGTCTACAAGATGGTTTCTTTTCCTGCCTTTTGTGTTTATGACTGTATTAAGCATATGGCCATTCCACTATTTATTAACACTTCTACCACAGTGTAATCTGAAGGAAGGAGAAAAGGTGAACTCCCACCCACCCACCCACCTGTGGTCTTGATGCACGAGTCTCACCTTCCTTGTGTGCATTGCTGGAGCAGTTTTGAGTTCGTAGTGTAAAGAATTGCTTCTCACTGAACTATGATTCTTAAGCAATCAAAGTATAAACCTAGTGTAAGAAAATAGAAAGAAAACAAGCTATTCATCTACGTGGCAAATTAAAAGTGTGCGTATGTTTTTCATATGTACAGGCATATTTATGCGCAATTCAAATTTTCTTTATTGTAGTACTTTCCTCACTGATAATTCGAAATAATTGCACAAGATTTTTACAGTCAAAGAGACAAATAGCTTTGTAGGATAAATTATAATGTTGGTAACTATTATATAACTTTTGCCTTTTGTCAGTTAGTTAATGATGTGCATTGTATATTATGTATAGAAATAAATTACAATTTAAAATTCCACTTTTAATTTCATTGTACTTGTTCTATATACTGCTTAAATTCTACTATCTTGCTTCCATTAACCACCTATAAAACAGGCCATTAATCAAGTTGAAATTTATTTCAAGGTTTTTCTAATGGTAACTCTTAAAAACTGAACAGAATTAGGGTATTTTTTATTAAACTCCATTTGCAATAAAATAAAATTTGTGTATATATATATATATATATATATATATATATATATCTGTCTTCTATCCATGATCTATTGCCACTATTAATTAACTAGTGCATGATTCAGTCTAATAAATTATTTTTTCTATAGCATACACAAGTATATGGCATGTTAAGTTGTATAAATACCTATGGTTGTATTTCCATATATAATATAATTACTTTATTATACAAATTTACATATTTATATTATACCTTCAAATAAAAGATAACATTTCTCCTAAGATTTTCTACTAGTGAAAGAACATTGTTTATATCCAAGCCTTTGAATATTGTCCAATTTAATGTCTTCGAATATTTCCAATTTAGTTTCTTAGTATTTTGAATGGCAAAGAACAGGCTGGGGAAGGTGAGTTTTAGATAATTTCAATTACAATAATTCCTAAAAATGGGACTTGAAATGTTATGCTTAGTGATCTAGTGCTTGATTTTTGCCTATGTTCCAACTAGCTACTTTATTTAACTATTTTTTAAGATGTTGAAGAATTTTTATTGATTCTTAAAAATACTACATTGAAAATTATATACTCTTGGGTAATGATATATATATTTTTCTGATACTGATATCTTTAGTCTATTGTTTTAATGTGCAAGCTTTCACTTCCAGAATTCTGATAGTCGTGGTTCTGGTGGAAATTTTGGATTTGATGCTAATGTGAGATATACAATGTGGCTTCTACTTTCCAGAAAAACTGTGGTAAGGAAATATAATTTTTTGTAGTTAACTAGTAGTTTATGAGAATGAATTTTGTCTTTTACACAAAAAATCATTTTAGGACAGTTTTTTTACATTTAACTTGATGCTTTTTTATGTATTTAGTACAGGATCTATATGGTCTCACTACATAGCTCTGACTTGTAGTGATCCTTCTGTTTTCAGCCTCTCAAGCACTGGGATTTCAGGTGGGTGCCTCCACACCCAGTTTCAATCTTCCTCTCAGCATGCCTTGGGGGCAGGACCTGCATGGCATGCCAGAGATCGAACCCTGGTCCCTGCGTCTGCCTAAGCAGGCACGTTAACCCGCTGAGCTATCTGGCCAGCCCTTACCTTGATGCTTTTGATTCAAACATTTTAAAGTTTCTATTGTTAATATGTAAATTGGGCCAGGCTTCATGGTTTGTGCCTATAATCCCAGCAGCTGGGAGGCTGAGACATGAGGACCTCAAGTTTGAACTTGTGGCAAGCCTGAGCTACATAGTGAGTTCAAGGCCAGTGTGAACTACAAAGCAAGATCTTGTCTAAAAAAAAGAAAAAAGAAAACAAAAAAAGCCAGGTGGCACACAAAAAAAAAAAAAAAAAAAAAAAATAAGGAATCACACCTTAAAATTAAAAAACAGAAGAAATTAGCTTGTATAATTTTATCTCTTCACATTTACTGAAGTTTTCTTTTCAGACTGTGTAAGACCCCTCAAAATAATTCACAGACATTCAAAAGGAATGTATGTGCAGTACACAATTGTATACATATATACCTACACACATGCATATTGAATTGAGATTATTGAATGGATTTTGCTTAAAATGTGATTTTTGAGACTTCAAAAATAAACATAAGAGTATTTAAAGTTAGCCTTTTCTCTTTCATGTCTAAGTACTCCTACCTAAAAGACCTTGCTATGTTTTGTAACTCATGCAACCACGTAACCACAAGTGGTCATGTATCCAACCCAGGGCAGCCAAGGTTCTGATTATTTTTTTGTGGCTAGCTCAGCTGGCCCTGGGGGTGGACCTGGCATGGCATGTGGTGCTGGAGATCGAACCACGGTCCCTGTGCTTGCCTAAGCTTGCCTAGGTAGGTGCTTTAGATCACTGAGCTATCTTGCTGACCCCTCTGATAGGGTTTTTTAAGACAAAGAAACAAAAAGCTGCTCAGTGATTCTTTTCTAAATGTTTACAAGTATAATGAGTGCTGTGCATATGTACAAGTGAACTCACAAGAAGATACTACCGTTGCCCTTAGAACAAACAATTTTGCAGCTTTATTATTGCACAGAGATGATTTTAACATGTGGAGTAAAACTCTGGAGAGGCAGCAATCATCGCTACTTTTGTCTGTTTTCATTGTGTGCTGGAGGTCAGCTGGTCCAGCCTGAGCAAGGTTGAGACATTGGGCAGCGCAGCTCTGCTCATGTGTCTCCATCTTCTGGGGGTCAGGTAGGGCATGTATTGTGGTGATGTGGGGCCTAGAAGATAGCTAGTAAACACTTGTGAGCCCTACACTAATATATGGCATATTGTAAATTTTATTCACTCTGCAGGCCAAAACAAGGAACAATGGTGGCGTAGAAAAATATTCCATCTTGGTAGAAGGGACTCAAAAGTCACTTGACCAAATATATGGGTACCAAGAGGTACCAAATATTCAGGCACCAATAAATTCTATTTCTGGATAGAATTGGGGCCAGGAGACAATTTATCTATCACATCAAATAACTAAGCATTGCTCTTTGTTATGTACTAAGTTATTAACCAGGCTCTCTCATGATAATCAGATGCACTGACTATTCTCTTTTTAAAGCCTTTAATAAATACATGATAAGATGAATTATTATTATTTGGAATTGTATGCATAAAATATTTCAAAATACAGAATTGATGAGAAAATATGGTAAAAGTGAGCCTTCAGTATTAAACTATTGTAGACAATTAATGCATTGTATGCTAATTAATATGCATCAGGCTATAAAGTAGTCCATTCAAGGACACTATGGTTCTTTTTTTGTATAAAACTGTATCTTCTTTATTTTGCATACTTTAATTTCAGAACAAAGTAAACAAAAATAAGATCACAATACACAACATCCAACTCTGCTGTTAAATTATGGAGGGGATAGGGGTTAAGGCCTTTACTTCCTGCTTTCAACACAGGGCAGGAGAAATTAGTTACTAGACTTAGCAGAGGGAGAGGCGGGACAGGGCCACTCAGGCTGCTGTGTCCCTGCGGCTCCCCTGCAGTCTGACACTATGGTTCTTTGTATCTAAAGTTCTTGTTCATAGAGTAATTCCTGTAAGAATGACCTAATTTCACTACAGCCTTGGATACGTGGGACCTAATTCAAGGTTCAGAGTAAGAAGATATACCATTTTTCTTTAGTCTTTTAATCCTTTTGTTTTTATTGCTGTAGGGCAGGCGAGGGTGTGGAAGGCTGAATATCTCTGGAACTGGAAGACTGTATTTTCACTTACGTAGTTGACAAAAAAGTACAATTTGATTCTTCTTTTATTTTGGTCCTTAAATTCGTGATGAAAGCTGGGTATTCATAGGCTATTTTGGCTTTAGAAGCTGTGAGAATTTTGATGGCAGTTTTCAAGTATTCTAAAGTTCTGGCAAGCTGTTCAGAGAATCACAACATTGCAGATCTAGATGAGGTTGTATAGGTCCTCCAGAAACATAAGTAGACCCATCCCAGGATCTTCTAGAGAACACCACTGTTAAAAGGCAATGTTACCTTGACTTGTACTCTTCAAGTTTTGGGGGAGCTCACTTCTGTAAAATATCAAATTACTCCTTAGAAAAATTGGTGAATATACTTTATAAAAATCTGCTCCTTCCTCCAACAGTAATTCCTTGCTTGATTCCAACATTTTATGACTCTCTAGAGCAACTCTTCTCACAAGACAGTCACATTTGAAGTTGTTATAATGAGGCCATTTCATCTCTTCTCAGGTTCACCACTGCACGCTTGTTCTGCAGTTTCCATGGGCCCTGGTTTCCGGTTCCTTGCTCCTCTAGCAATGGTACTTGATATCCACTCCCACTTACTAACCTCCTTCTTATCCAGAGATATCTAGATCTGAACATTCAACTCAGACACAAGCTAAACAGCATCGAATCTCATAAAACTGAGGCCTCAGAATCCTAATGGTAGAGATAAGACCAACACCGGAAATGATTAGTTACCTAGTTTTCAGAGAAGATTGAGGCTCAGGGTATGTGACTTTCCAAAGGGTTATCAAATAATTGAGTGGCAGAATCAAAATGACATTCAGTAAAAAGAAATGTAAAACTAGGACATTCTAATATACCCTTGTTGGCTCTTGTGTTGGATTCCATTACTGATCAAGGCTGTTAAAGACACACCAGTCTGGTTTCCTTCACTTGTGTCAGGTGGTATTCTAGACATTTAAGGGTTTCATTACCAAATTATGCAAATAATCATGAAGATGGTTACTCAGACACCTATTCTTTTCATGCATCTACTTCATGGATGAAGAAATTGAGAACCAAAGTCATTAACTTGCTCATGTTTTCAGTTAGTTAGAAGGAAAGATGAGATTTAAGGCGATTTCCTTTCAACCCTGATTCCCATAAGTAGCATGTGGTTGTAGTTTCCAGTGATAGGGCCATAGGCAGATGATAGACAAGTTAGAGTTGATAATTCCAGAAGTAAGGACAGATTTATAGGTTGATGCAGCCAAATCACTACTTAAGAAATAGACTCCTACCCTTACAGTCAGTTGATGTTAAGCAAACATTTCCAGATAACACAATGGAGAAAATTTAGCCTTTAAGTGAATGATATCAGAATCATTTGGTACCCACAAGAAAAAAATGAGCCTATAATCTATCTCATAGGGTATATAAAAATTAACTAGAAATGGTGAGATCTATCACTGATACAAAAGTTAAATAAATATGTGATTGCTTGGAAGTTTAGAAAATTGAGACTGGGCATGGTGGCATGCTTGTGATCCCAGTGTTTGGGAGGCTGAAAACAGGAGGATTACTATGAGTCAGATCTGTGTATTGAGACTGTGTAAACCCTCTACTAAATATATTAAAAAATATAAATTATAAAATTTTAAAAAGATACACAAAAATGATTTTAAAAAAACTAAAAAGGAGAGAAAAAAATAAGCATTAACTGCTGCTTTGACTATACCAACAATAATTAGTAGTACAATTATCCAAGCTAATCTATCTATCTATCTATCTATCTATCTATCTATCTATCTATCTATCTTTTTTCCTTTCCCTCATCCAAGTTGTTTGCAAATTTTACATGCTTGTATAAGTAATCTGAGCAACTAATTTGAAGTCAACAATATGCAATATAATCACCATTGTTGAATTTCTCTAATTTTGTTTAGTAAAATTTTGTATAATTTCTTTTTCTTAATAATTTGTATTGTCTTTAAAAACTAAAGAGATGACAGGAAGGACGTGACCCTGCCACATCCCTTCTTTTAAAAAAAAAAGATACGGATGGTCACATGAACATGAAAAGATGCTCAGAAGTACTGGCTGTTTGGGAAGTCAAAAAGGAAGAAATTCCTTTCATTTCTTACCACAAGGATGGCTACAATTAAAAAGATGGACTACTGGCTGGGTAACTACTGACAAATCTACATAAGCATCTATTAAAAGTTTAACAGCTTTCTCCTTATATTGGCAGTTAATGTGGATTCCCTCAGGCTTAGTGGGAAAGACGCACGACCACCTCAATCTAAAACTTCCTCTGACTCCATCACACTTTCTTTTTTTCTTCTCTAGCAGCTCTGGACATTTTGCATGAAATGTCCCTTTTTTATGTCTGGATCCAAGGAAGCATTTTTCCCATTTTCTGAATGACCTTCATTTCTGTAGGCAGCTAGTGTCACCATTCTCATATTCCATCTCTAATTCCATTCTGTATCCTTTCTACTACGAAACACCTCAATTCAAATTCATTCCTGCAAACCCTTCTAACTTCTGCAGCTTGTGTCAGATATCTGGGTCTCACTGAGCAACACACAACGTTTTGGTTTTAAGGCCTCCTGCAAGCAGCCCTGCCCAAGGAATGTGATGGCAACTTCCCCTGTAGTGAATTTTCTGACATAGGATTAGACTGACAGAGGAAGCATCTTTTGAGGGCAGTCAGCCCTCCCAAGGAGTGTGAAAGTAGCTTCCCTTGTAATGAGGCAGGAAACCCTGGAGAGGGCTCAGCTCACCTGGGTGGCATGAGATATACAGTTAAGGCCTTACTATGTCTCTATAGACAAAATCTGGTGGATTCCCATAAAAGGAATCTATAAGTAATCAAGCATATTCACTATAGGTTTTACCTGTATGATTACCTTGGTTTTGGTATCTGCTAAGAAAGAACAATTTTTTTTTTGAGAAATTAGATCATGTATAATTAAAGCATGAGTATTTGAACTAACAGGTAAGTGTATAAGCTTTTTTGAGGCACAGCAATTGTAACTCACTAGCACTTAGACCCCTTTATTTATAGAGTCTGGCAGTTTGCTATAAATCCCTCTAGCTTTAGTTAAGAGAGGTCACACCTGTATTAACTATGAGCATGAAATACCTGAGTTACGTCAGAGATCAACCAGACTAACTTATACACTTCTCATGAAATATAAAAACATTCAGTCAGTTTAAACCAATGTTCCGTTCAGAGTTTTGGATATGGCCCTCATCGCCAGCAAAGGGCACTGCTGAAGGATTTTCCCTTTTAATGCTGTGGCTCTGAGTTTTATGTCACAAATAGAAGACCTGGCTCTATCTATAGGCCCAAAGCTATTGGACACTGTGTAGTCAGTGTCTTTCGAACTTCTTTACACTGACAGGATTTTATCTGTCCTTGGGGATCTGTTTTAACTAGTGAAATACTTTTTTAAGTCTTATACGTCAACAACAACGTATAGTACATTTGTAAAACATCAGTCTCAGCATGATCTTGATTAGTAAGCAGCCTGACTATATATTGCAGCATCTCCGTTACAGCTAAAGCAAGATGTCTTACAAAGTCTGTTTCTGTAGAAGCATGATGACTAGGAGGAAGGTCAGGGTTGGAAAAAATAAAACTAAAATAAAAAGACAGACCATCTCAAATGCTGGCGACAAAGTGAAGCATCTGAAACTGACTCGTTGCTGTTTGGCAGGTAAATTGGTATAAGTTCACTGGGTTTGGCACCTCTATATTGTGTAATAAAATATTAATGTCAGATATTATAAAACTGATTGACTTACAGTGTTAAACATTTACATACAATGCTACTAAGAAATTTCACTACATGCTAGTCACCAAAAAAAATAAAACATATATTCACAGAAATACTTCTGCACAAATGTGATTAGAAGCTTAATTATCATGACCCAAAACTAGAAACAACCCACATACCCATAATCCTGTAAAAAAAATTGTATAGCCTTAAAATCAACACTTCTCAAGAACAAAGAAAACAGAATACTGTAACATGGCATCTAGTTTAAATCCTAAAAATATTCTGAAGGAAACATCAAAGATTGGTTGATTCCATACACATGAAATTTTGGAAAAGTCTAAATTGGACAGTGTGACAGAATGCTGACCAGTGTTTGTTGGGGAGGTGGAATGGAAAGACTTGGCTACAAATATTCTATATCTTTTTTTTCTTGTGGCAGCTCAGCCTGCCCTGGGGGTGGCACAGGCATGGTATGTGGTGCTGGAGATCCAGCCATGGTCCCTGTGTCTTGTTTAAGCTTACCTAAGCAGGCCCTTTAGACCACTGAGCTACCTTACTGGCTCCAATATTCTATATCTTGATTGGTATTTATTACATAAGCATGACATTAGGATGTAATTTTGGGAAAATTTTCTAAATTGTGTACATTTTGTTATATAGGAATTATGTACCAATCAATGTTTATAATCTGTGTGATTTTAATTTACAAGTAATGTAATCTCATACAAAATGTGAGAAATGACTGCTGCAGATTAAAAACAAATGCCATCATCCTGCGCCCAGAGAGAAAAACATCAAAAAGAGTATTTTCTACCTTCATTTTACCTGTATAAGTGTTAAAATACACATGTTGTAGAATATGTTACCTTAGTTGATTCTTTCTAGTCTAAAATTTTTGTTATGATCGAGAATGCCTGATGAACTTTTCAAAATTTGCTTTCCAATAATACCAGAAGCATATTTCTAGTCAAAAGTTACGATTTTTTCAATGTTCTTGCTATACACTGTAAAAACTCTTCCTGGTATAGGTAGATATTTCCACTAATCTGTGCAAGGTGTGACTTTGACCCTAGTTAAGTCTTCATCATCCTTGCTAACATTGAACTACTCTTTGCTACTCACCTTAATTTGTATTTATTCCATAACTAATTAGATTCAATATTTTCTTTAACTATCCAAACTTATGTTTCTATAAATCACATTCAGGTCTTGTCTACTTTTTTCTGTTAAAAATTCACTATTAATCTAAGCCTTCCATGCCAGGCAACTCTGCTCTAGAAGACAAAACCTACTATACAGATTTACTTCAGCTAAAACTTTTTAACCTAAACAAAGACAATGAAAGCACCAAAGGTGAGCTGTCCATACAGCGAGTGAAAGTGTTGTTTGAGAGCCAGTGGGCCCTGGATATTGAGCGAAAACTTTTTGCAAGTGAAAGATGCCTTCAGCTCACAGAAAGTGAAAATATGAAGCTAAGAGCTAAAATTGATGAACTAAAGCTGAAGTATGAACCTGAAGAGAAAACTGAAGTGCCTGTGCTCAAAAAGTGGCGTGAGGTGCTCCCTTTGGATGTAACTGCCCCTACAGAGGATACCAACTTGCAGTTAGAAGAACCGATTTCTACAAACACATCCATAGCCGCTATCCCTCCTTGCAAAAATCTTCCAGTGGATCTGCCTCCAGAGAAAGAAAAAAAGTGTGTGAAGCTTGTAGATGATCCAGCGGATGCTGAGGCCTTATGTGAAAGAAGTGGAAATGCCCCCTGTGCTGGCAGCTTAATTGCTGAACCACAGCCTCAGATGGAAGCTAAAGAAGGGAATGAAGCTGCGAGCAAGCTGGGAAAGGAGCCTGCTAAGAAGCCGCACCCTATTCTATACATGTTCTCCAAGTCAGCTCCAGAGACTCAGTGTCCTCAGCAGTAGACTGCTCTTTAACTACTGGCCCCAAAGTCGCCTATGAAGCTTAGCTGATTTTTTGCTTTTTTTTTTTTTTTTTCGGAAACGGGGATTGAACTGAGGCCGTTGCGCTTGCCATGGAAGCACTTATTCTACTGAGCCATCACCCCAGCCCTATGAAGCTTAGTTGAGACTGTCATCTGAGGAAGCCTCCTCGTGGATTGCCTGCGCCGCCCCATTTTTCTGGGTCCTGGTGTTTTCGGGATTCTGTGACAGAGTGCGGAAAATGTGGGAGTGAGTCTATCCTAAAGAAATTAAGCTGCTGACCCTGCATGGAGCATCTAGGAGTCCCAGTGAGTAACCTGTTAATGGAAGAAAATGTTGTAATTAATATAAATCTTTTGGCTGCTTTGTTATCTGGATTTGTAAAGTGATGCAAACACTTAACCTCCATTTGAAGCCATATATTTGAAAAGAAAACTTTGTAATTATTATATTTTCCTATGTACTTTTTAGTTTTTCACTGTTGTAAAAATGGGCAATTTGAGTTTTTGTTTTGATTTTGGGGTTTTCTTTAATTTAATTTAAAAATACATATTGTGGCAGGATTTTGTCCATGTTTAAAGCACCTGTGTTCACTTTTGTATTAATATACGTGATTTTGAGTTTGTATCAAGCATATAAAGCAAATTAAAATTTAAAATTTGCAATAAAAATTTAAAAAAATTGCACTATTATTTTTAATCATTCAATTGTTTATTTGTAGCCATATTATTAGATGATGTTTTAAAGCACCCCTTCTACACATCTGTTGACTTCTTGCATACTAACAATGGTTCATTGGTTGAATAAATATTGACTGAGCACCTACTGTGTGCCAGACCCTGCTGGCTGTATGTTGGTTTTCATGGGCAACAAAACAGTCAAATCCTTGACTTATGGAAAATAACCTTCACGTGTATAAAACTTCCCTCCATATTTCCAGTGTAATTGTGGTCATACACCGCATAATGACATTTTGGTCAACTACAGAACACACATACAATGGTGGCTCCATAAGATTATAATGGAGATGAAAAATCCCTACTGTGCAGTGACATCACAGCTGTGGGAACATCATAGCTACCATAGGGTAGTAGTACATTATTGGCAGGTTTGTGGTGATGCTGGTGTAAGCAAACTTATTCCTGTGCCAGTCATATAAAAGTATAACTCATAATTATGTATAGTACATAACATTTGATAATAAAAGATTGTTACTGGTTTACATAATTCCCATAATATACACTTTATTCTTTTATAATGTACTTCGACTTATCTAACAAATTTACTATGAAACAGTAGGCCTTGTTACTGCAATAGCAGCCTCATTCATCTGTGTTTATTGTATCTCTCTGGCACCAAGAGCAATAGGCTATAGCATACACTCTCTATAATACAGCCTGGGTGTATAGTAAGCTACATCAGCTGGGTTTGGAGAAGTGCACTCTCTGGCATTTGCACAACGAAACTGCTTGCACATTTCTCAGGATGTACCATGTCATTAAGTGCAGCACGTTGATAGCTGGCTTGGTGGCTCGCACGGGAGGGCAGAGAACGCGGCATTGTGTGTACGCAGCTGCATGGCAGGCTTCTTGTTATCAGCAGGGTTTCTTATTCCTTTGCCCTTTGATTCCAGTCCGTGTGATTCCTCTCTGGGACTTGTCCTTTGCACTTCTGGTACTCAAGGCCTGTATTCAGCACACCCAGGTCCTGGCCTCCAGTGTATCAGTTTATTTACTTCATTCAGTACCTGGTCTCCCGCCCCCATCTCAGGGTCTCAGGGGAAAACCATTCTTAGGAAAATCCAAAGGATAGATGGAAAATAAATTTCTAAGTCCCTGAATACATGACAATATCTATTTTCTGGTTCAAAAGGTATTTTTCCCCCTCATAGTTCTGCAACAATTGTTTTTTTCCTCTCCCTCTTTTTTCTTTCCAATCAAATTTTATTGGTATACTTCAGATATATACAGTGGTCACATTCATCATAGAGAATTTGTACCACTGCATGATAGGATTTGATACTGTTTTCCTTCCCATTCTTATCCCCTCCTTTCAACCACTTCCCCTCCACATTTACTTGCATTTTTTCCCTCTTTTCTCATTTTTTAACTTTGCCTTTGTTTCCTTTTCCCTTCATCTTTTCTTGTTCCTTTTCCCACTTGGACACTTTTTTTTCCTGTTTCACAATATCTATTATACATTTTTGTCCTTATTCACACCTTTAGCATCTCATTTCAGAGAAACAATGTTGTCTAATTTATTTCACTTAAGCGTATGACCCCAAACAACAATATGCAACGTATTAATTATTGTAACTGTCCTATTAATCTGTTTTGAAACTGTCTCATTGCTATTTCTTTCCCAAGAAAATTAATATAAAAAAGAGTATGGTCTCAAGGTGGAACCATTTACCTAGAATGTCCAGTCTTATCTTTCTTTATAGCAGAATAGTACTCCATGACATGTAAAAAACACTCTTCTCCATCCATTCTCCAGTTGATGGCCATCTGCTCTATTTCCAAGATTTGGTTGTTACAAACTACTGCAATAAACATGGGTAAGCATATATCACTGTGATATAATAATTTTAATTCTTTTAAGAACATCCCAGAAGGGGAATGGTTGGGTCAAATGGGACCCCTAGTCTTAGTTTTTTGAGGAATCTTCACACTGATTTCCACAGTGGTAGCACCAGTCTACACTCCCACCAATGGTGAAGGAGGGTTTGTTTTACTTCACAGCCCTGCCACCATTAGTTATTTGTGCATTTCTTGATAACAGCCATTCTTTCTGGGGTGGGAGGGAATATCGGTGTTGTTTTAATTTGCATCTCTCAAATGATCACTGATGTTGAATATTTTTTCAGGTATTTGTTTTCCATTTTTTAGTTCTTTTTTAGTAGAGATACTGGCAATACCACTCTCTTTGAAGTTAAGATGCAATAACACTGTTGAACAAATAACTTGCCAAGGATTCTCACCACTGTTGGCCCATTACTGTTCAGACATAATTTGAAAACTACCTCAGACTTTTTACTTTATAATTATGTTAAAGTAAAATACAATGAATGCAGGATGAGCTTCAAGAAAGTTTTTCCAAATCCCAAGCCATCTTAGGTAATCACAGTCTTTCTAAGACAAACACACACATTTACTAAGGCAAGCATTATTGTATAAGGAGGTGAAGTGGATGTCTCAAAAAATTTTCACAGAAAACCATGATCAATCCAAAGATGCATTTTTAAGGAGAAGTTTATCTGGAACTTTTGTTATCGTAACTTTGAAGAGTCAAAAGAGCAGCCCCCCAAAATAAAAGCACATACAACAACCTTCACTGTTAAGAAAATATATAACTTGGAGGAGAAAAAAATCCAAAACTATCCTGGGCATGGTATATATTTTACAGTAGCCATCATCCTTTCCAGGAATGAGCTGGTTTCTTTAAAGAAGCTGGTGGATGGTCAATGAAGTTCTCACAAACAGTTTTATCATCATTACTTCCTCTCACAGGACTGAGTCTATTTCCAAAGGTGACTTCAGTGAATATGTGAGGTCCATGACCTCTAAGGTTGATGTCATCTGCCCAAACAACAAGACCCTGACAACCCTGAGGCTGTGTAGGCATGCAACATCATAGGTAGGATAATTTCTGGAGATCTGAAGAAGAAATTTGAATTTATGCCCCTATTAAAGGAGAAGGGTCTTGTTATCTGGTTCACATTCAAGATCTAGGTGGTCCATCATTTTCATAAACTTTTTTCTGGGTTAGCAAACTTGATTATGAGACTTGAGATGTGCTCATCATTTGGACAGTTTCCTCAGTTTCTCCTGAGTTCAAAGTCTCTGCCCTTGTGTGGAATGAGGTCCATTGGAGATAGATGAATCAGCCCTGGGTAAGGAATCTTCTAATGCAGCCTGATTTCAATCCTAGCTGTACATTCATCTATACACTGTTTAATCAGGTCTATGTCTGTGAGAGTTTGTTTTTTCTGAAAAAGTTTTCTTCCTTCATTTAGTGTATACTGTTTTTCTTTACTGGTGTCTTTCATTGGTCCCAATGCCATATGTACTTCCTCACAAGCCTCAAATCACTAAGGCAGAGGCTAAGAACTTCTTGTCATATTGCTGTTGCCATCTTCCCCGACCCACAGAAGCATTACAGCATCCAGCTATGTGACTGAATTTGTTTTTTGTTTTGTTTTGCTTTGTTTTTTAAGGGGATTTTGGGGGGGTCTCCAATGTAAGGCATTATGTCATCTGCAAATAATGATAAATTGACCTCTTCCTTGCCTATTGTTATTTGTTTTATTTTTTTCTCTTACCTAATTGCTATGGCTAATGGTTCCAGAAGTATATTGAATAAGGGTGGGGACAGTGGACATCTTTGTCTTGTTAATTTTAGAGCAAACGCTTTCAGTTTTTGTCCATTTACTGTGCAATTCCTCTTTTTCTGGTACCAGGGACTGAACTCAGGACCTTGCACTTGCCAGGCAGGCACAGTGCCATTAAGCTATATCACTGACCTGCCCATTAACTATGAAGCTGGCTTTTTGTTTGCCATAGCTGGCCTTTATCATATTGAAATAAAATTGATTACAATTTTCTGGAGGGGTTTTAATCATGAATGGATGCTGGATTTATCAAAGACTTTTTTATATATATTGAGATGATCATAAGGTTTTTGTCCATGGTTCTGTTAATATGTTATATTACATATTATTTACATTATATATAATATATAACCATGCCCACTTGCCTGGGATGAATCTTACTTGGTCATTGTGTATAATCTTCTTGATGATTTGCTGCATTCTGTTTTCTAGCATCTTATTGAGAACTTTTGCATCTATGTTCTTTCATAGTTGGGTCCTTCTCTGTCTTGGTATTGGAGTAATGCCTGCTTCTAGGAATGAACTTGGTAGTATTGCTCTCCTTTAAATTTCACTAAAGAGTTTGAGAAGTAATAGTATCAGTCTTCTCTAAACTTTCTTGTACAATTCAGCACTGAATTTGTCAGGGCCTAGGATTTTCTTTGTAGGTTTTTAATTACATCTTCAGTGTCATTGATATTGGTTTATTTAGGATTCTTATATTTTTATTGAGTTTTAATAATTTATGTGTATCTAGGAATCTATCTGTTTCTTCTGTTTTCTGTTTTATTAGAATACAAGTTCTCAAGGTAGGTTTAGATGACTTTCTGGATTTCTGTAGGACTGTGATTTCACCCTTTTCATTCCTAATTATGTGGATTTAAACCTTTTCTTTCCTTTTTTGATAAGGTTAGTTAATTAAGGGTTTACTGATTTTATTTAATCTTTAAAGGAGCTAAATCTTTGATTCAGTGATTCTTTGTATTGTTTTCTTCGTCTCCATTTCATTAATTTCTGCTTTGGTCTTTATAATTTCTTCCTTTCTTCTCTTTATAATTTATTCTTTTGCAAGAACAAGTTTGGCTTGCTCTTCTTTTTTGTAAGCCTGAGGTTCAACAGTAACTTATTTATTTGAGCTTGTTC
>NW_004524599.1:6091499-6105079 GCF_000260255.1 Octodon degus
TACTATGGTTTGATATGTTGCATGTAACAATTTCAAATGCTTTGCACTTACTTAAGCATTATCTATGAGCTAGTGTGTGCTCTATTTTGGAGAATGTTCCATGTGAAGTTGAGAAGGATATGTATTCTGATATTGTGAGGCAGAACACTCTAGATATATATGAAGTACAATAATTCAAAAGTTTATTTCAATTCTAACATTTCATTGTTGATCTTTTGTCTAGTTGTTCTATCAGTTTGTGGCGGTGAGCTATTGAGATATTCAATACAATTGTGTCAGTACTTATTTGATTTTTCATGTCCATTAATATTTGCTTTATATAGTTTGGTTTACTGGTATATGTTCTATGTATATTTATGATTCCAGTCTCTTCTTGGATTGTTCACTTCACAAGGAATAGTGACATTTCTTGTCTCTGTTAATCAGTCTTGGCTTGAAACCCACTTTGTCTGCAAATAGAATAGCTACCTTTGCTTTTTTTCTGAGTTTCTATATGATGGAGTATTGCTTCCCATCCTTTTACTTTCAGTATATGAATTTCATTTTGAATTAAGTGTGTTTCATGTATGTAGCATATTGTTGGATCTTGCTTCTTGATCCATTCTGTCAATCTGTTTCTTTTGACTGGTGAATTGAGAGTATTAACATTGATGGTTATTACTGATATGTTTTGACTTATCCTAGTTATGTTATTTTTCTGTGTTTGGCTTTCTTTTTTCCTCTGTTTAATTGTTTGCCTTGTCTGGTGAGTTCATTCTGTTGAGTTTATGGATCTGTAGTCCTTCAGATCCCTCAGAACATTTTGAAATGCTGGTTCAGTGTTTATGAATTTCCTCAGGTGCTCTTTGTCATGGAAGTATCATATTTCTCCATCAGTTTTGAAGATACATTAAATTTTGAAGACACATAGTTTTGCAATATACATCAATTTGGTTTGGAAGTTGTTTTCTTTTAGGACTTAAAATACTTCACTCCAATCTCTCCTTGACTTGAGGATTTGTATTGAGAAGCCAGTTGTGATTCTGAAAGTGTTTTTTAAAAAATAGATTATCTGTTTCTTTTTCTGAATATATTTTAACTTTCTGTTCTTGTGTTGAATTTCTGGGGTCTTGACTGTTATGTGCCTATGTAGATCATAACTAGTTGGAGTTCTATATACATCACTTATCTGTATGTAATTTTCTTTTTCCCTGCCAGAGAATTTTTCTGTCATGACTTTTGTGAACAGGTTTTTTTTTTAAATGTCATTGGTGGTATTTCCTACTTTTTCATTATTTCCAATAAATCTTATACTGCTCTTCTTTGCACCATCTAGCAGCTGCTAAGTCAATTTCTCATGGTCTCTTGCTATTTTTCTACTGAGCTATCTTCCTGTCTAATCTCTTGCTATTTTTAAGAAGTCTTTCTTTCTTGATTGTTGATTGCAAGCCTGCCTTCCATGTATGAGATTGTGTTTACCCATTGTTTTATTCAGCTGCAGATCTTTTCAGTGGAATTTTCAGTCTCCTGGATATCTGCTGAATCTGCCGTCTGGATTTCATTTCTTTCCTGTGTTGGATATTCATCATTTTCCAAAGCTCTTCTATTTTTATCTGATCTGCTATAGAGTCACTAAACATGTTTTTCATTGTGGTCACCATCTCTGTCACTATATGAGGAATTATTTCTGATTTGACTGTTTTCTAGAACTTCTTTCATCTGCTTTGTTGTTTCCACTTCAGAGATGCCAGGTGGATGGCTTTTGAATTTTTTTGCCTCATTGCCCCCTAGTCTTTGGTGAAATGCTTCTCTGTGCTTACATGTTGTTTAAGTGTCTTCTCATCTTGTTTTTCCTCTTTTTAAATTTAATTCTTGGGTTGATGCTTGTAAGTTGACCATGTTAATTAGCTTTATTCCTAATATTTAGAACCCTTAAGAAATAAGTACTTCTTGGAGATGTCTCCCAATGTATCTGGTTGTGAGATCTGTTATGAGATGAAACCTCTTCAATTTATTGGGGATGAGAAGTTGCTGCCTACTTTGCCCAGCCTGAAGTGTCTGGAACTGGCTACAGTGTTTTCTATGACCATTAGACAATTCAGTCTTCATATACCAGGAAAGCAGCTGGTCAGAACAATTATATCATTTTGGCTAAAGTGGTACAATTAGCAATAACAATAGTATCAAATACATCCTAGAAAATGACAAACTGAGGTGATTATTGATTTTTTCACCTTTAATGTATATAAGCTAGATTTGTGATTATATAACAAAATCTAAAACAAACCAGAAAATGCTAAGCAGTAAATAAACCCTCAATTTGTCAGTTTTACCCTCAAAGGAGAAAATTCAAAAAGGTTTACGGGAAAAAATAAAGAAATAGAAGAAGAGGAAGAGATCACAAGCAAGACTTCAGGACATAGGATTATCACACAAGCTTTTGGAAACTGGTGTAGCAGACAGAAGGGAATGAGGGAAGGAAAAAATAAAAGGAAGGAAGGAACATAACAGCAACAGCAAAAAGACCTAGAAACAATGTTTGCACTCTTAAAAAGAAGAGCAAACAATGAAGAGAAAAACCGAAAAAAGAAAATAGAAAAATAAAATGTCTGCTTCAAAAATGTCTATTTCAGTGTGTGTCTTTTGTTGACACTGATCAACAACATGAGGAGACAGAGTTCAGATCCATGTTGATTTATCCCACCAAGCCAGTAGTATCTTTACAGTAGGGCACTGGATAATCTCAGTGAGCCTGTATCTTTGTTTCCCCAGAAGTTCAAGCTGGTTTCAGGCCATGAAGCTGAAGGCAGACCCATTCAGGATACAGCAGTCATCACACTTTCTGCACACTGGAACTCGGCTGGGAGCTGCTAGACAGAATCAGCAGTTGTTCTGAGTTCTGTGCTCAGTTGGCCTCTCTCCAGAATGACTCCCAGTCAATTGCACGCTCCACTCTCCAGCGAGCAGAGTCCATGGCATCCACTCCTGTGTGGCACGGCCACATCTCTCCATGGAGGCTTCTGGGTTTGCCAGTGCTCATCACGTATCTGCAGGTTTGAACTGCTTCTCCCACCCATGAGTCCTGACTCAGGGCAAAGCACCACTCCCTACCTCCTTCTTCTTTATTGAAATTTCTCTTTGCTCTCCCTGTGGGCTTGAATTCCCACTTCAGATCCTTCTTGGCTCCAGGGGACCCACTTCCCCCCTCTTTCTCTTCCTCATGTTTCTATATTCCAGTGTCTGGACAGAAAATCTCTGAGAGGCTCTTTCTTTACTGCTTACCACTCCACCTTCTTCCTAGAAGGCAAATTTTTCTATTTTTAATAAAACTATAAGGAATCTTTCTCTCTTAAGTAGATCATATTTTGTGGCTCATGGTTATTGTAATTTTTTGAAACTCTTATATTTTAGATATCTAAACATTTTTATATTTGTGTGGTCATTTTTCTATCTTTCTATTTGCATTCTACTTTTGAACATCCTAGAAACCATGTTGTAAAGGAGTTGGGAATTTTTCTATATCAAATATAAGGCATCAAAGTTCCAGTTATGAAGATAACTAGGTAGGAAAGAAAATTCAGAAAAAACTATTTACCTGAATCTTGAATGATGTATATATTAGTCATTTTTTTGGTAAGAAATAGTTGATATGTAAAGAAAAGTGAAATAAAAATAGCATTAGGTAACGTTTTGAACCATGTTGCAGCTTATGAACAAAGTGCATGGATAGAAGGCACGAGGCGAAGCCTGGATGCTTGTGATCTCGTCTGCATGGGAGCTGGAGGTCCATTAGTAGCATACAGAGCGCTTGCCAGAGAGGGTTTTGGACATTCCTCACACGACTTTTTCTAAGCCACCAGTATGAGAATAACAGAGAACCTGAACTTCAGGGATTATTGGGTAAGCCATTAGATGAGATTTGAGTAAGCAAGTGGCCTTTACAGGCCATGTTATGTTGTCTAGCTGTTTGAGGGGCTACGAGTCACTTTCTGCCCTAGATCATGACTGTGGTCATAGAGATCTTTCCCATCTGAATGCGAGCACCGCCTGCTGGCCGCAAGGGGCAGACTGACCCTGGAAATGATTTTAAAGAGAAGAAGAGCACAGACAAAGTAGAGCCTGTAAAGTAGTTGTACTCTACATGAGTTATGTGACAGAATGATGGCTCTCTATGAAAAGAGATTTTTTTCTTTCAACATGTTTTGAAATGTAAGGTTTTAAGAATATTTTCTGAAAGTGGGGCAGCCATGAAGAAAAGTTATCATTCTAAGAATATTAATTAGTTTAATTTGATAAATCAAACTTTGCTAATGTGCATCAAAGAATTAAATTCAACTCCTAAATGACACTCTTAGATATATGTCCTAAACAATCACAAAATTAGCAAACATAAGTTGTAAAGGTCTGCTCCGGAGAGATATTGTGGGAGCAAAAACATAAAAATTAGAGGAACTAAAGAAACTAAATTCTGTGCAGAAACTGTTTAATGAACCTACGTTATAGACATCTAAGAGACCAACCATGCAGCATTAAAAGGAATCTACATGCTTTGTTTTGTATTGATATGAAAACACATGCACAATTTTCTATTACATAAAGCACTCAGGTACTCCTCGTGTGTTGTGAGGACTGCAGGTGAGTGCCTTGTTTCCAATTCCGGTTCGACACTTGCTAACATGTGTGTAAGCTCGGGCAAGGTGACTTTCTCTGTCCTCCACATCCTCATCTCTAAATTAAGAAAGATGACAGTACTTCTATATAGTGTGCTTTTGAAATGTGCAAGAAATTCAAATACAGTGCGGAAGCACAGTAAACCTAAAATAAAGTCAGCTGTCCTTTTGTGCCCATTTATATGTTCACAGTTATGTTTCTATCTGTGAGCAGCTACAACTTCAGAAGCTTATTCTGACACAGTGGTGACATTTTCTCATAGAGTTGAACTTAAAAACGAGTTCATAAATTTTCTTTATGCTGTTTTATATATTTTCATTGTTACTCAGAATATGTAGTTTACATAAAACTTCAAAATGACAAAAATATTTTCTGCATCAAGAAAGAAGAATTTTTGCTGCAAGAACAGTAGAACATTATTAAGAATGTTTTATATATTGTAAAAATAATTTGATGTATTGTAAAAGTAAAAATAAATTGGATTAAAAATTTGTGATCACGCTGAGATATTCCTGGTAAGTTTGGCCAAGTGACTTTAGTATTTGCTAAAAATTACAAATGAATCACAGATACTCAGGCCAAGATCTGATTTTTCTAGTGTGAAATACCCATAAATGTTAGAAAACAAATGGAATTCTCAAAAAGAATGCTTTTGTCATAATCTCCATGAGATTTTTAAAAAGATGCCTGCATAATCATAATAATGAGCATGAATCTAATTTCATGCTGCAGAATGTTGCTTTTTGCTGCTTCCCCCCTCATAGAGGGAGAGAGATAAAAGAATAAAAGGAAGGGGCTATGCATGACCATTTTTGAGGTGGCATCTAGATAATTTGATTGTTATTCTCAAAAATTCTCACTGAAGTTTAATATCAGTGTGTGTCAAAATAAGAAAGTATGTTAATGCGTCATTTCCATTTTCATTTATATTTTTATTGAGGATTCTATTTCACAACACCCACCTACTAAATTCAAGTGACTGCCCTTTGCTTCACACTGAAAATACATAGTAAGAGGCAATTTCTCTCAAGATTGTCCTTTTCTTAAACCCCTAGATTGCTACCATCAGACAAACAGTCCATTCATAATTATATTGACCCTCCTAGAGGTATCAGTTAAGTTTATTTTTATTGAAAATCATAGTGGAAAGTGGTCATTTGACCAGGTGCAAGAATTCATTTGTTTCAGATCTAGGCAAGTGTATTGACTGTTTAGGTCTGATGGCAAGATAAGTGCATTGTGATTATCTAATATTTCTAATATTCTTCCTCCCCGAATCCCTTTGAAATAAACAACAGAAAATATAAACTAGGGAGAGGTGTTATTGACTTTCTATGGCATTTGGAGAGCTTCTGAGAGAGGTGTTGAGATGGACCCAGATTGGAGGTTACAGAGGATGGACAGCACCATTTCTACAGAGGAGCAGTGTTCTTCGGGATGAGGAGAGACCCTGCTATACCCTCTTGCAACATCCAAGAACTCAGGGAAGCAAGGGCTGGAGCAGGTTTTGCCTTTTTAGCAGGATTTGGGCCTCACCGGGTAAGTTTTCATAGATACCAAGTGGACATCAAGTCATATGTCAATGCTAGCCAGTTTGTACCAACTGTTTGGCTCTCCTGAGAAGAAATTAATGTTGTGACTGGGCTGAGCAGTAGTTGGCAGATAAAATGCAGGATCCCCAAAGTTGCATTTCTAATAAACAATGCATGCTTCCATAGTATAAATATGTCCCAAATATTGTCCAGGATATACTAATGTCAAAAATTATTTGATGCTTATTCAGATTTAAACTGAGCATCTTGTATTTTTATTTGTCAAATCTGTGCGGTGCTCATTGGTACTCTGGCAGGATACTAGAAAGAGAATTGGCAGCTCAGCAGGCCCAAAAAGAGTCAGAGTATTCCACTCTTCAAGATACACAACAGTACTTATAAGAGACACAAAGTTCACCATTGTGGTTACTTGTAGCTCGGGCTCCTTTCTTATCACAAGGGCTTCAGGACATCTCATTTGACAATAGTATATTTATCAAGCTCACCTTTTCTCTTTGCACCTGGACCCATACAGCAACAACTCAGCCAGGTCTCGGAGGCTTAACTTTGACTTGATAGTAAAACTATCTGGGCAGGCACACCTCACTTATGAAAGAATAAGGAAGTCACAAGTCTTGGAAAAGATAATACACCTCTCTTGGGTCAGCCTTTGAACAGAGTCCATGTTTCTAGGTAAATAAGGACTGGAAAGTGACAATTTCATCATCATATAAAATTGAAGGATAAAAGCAATCTTTAATTTAAAAATAGATTTCCCCTCCAAAGCTCACGGAGGGGGGTGGGAAGTTTAATGGTTTTGACTGTGTTCTTAATAGGCCTTAGCATGACTTGCACATGCGACCTAAAATAAGTAGTTGTTATGCTCGAAAATCAGAGTTGCACATATAGAGATTAAACCGTATTCAAATAAAAAACATGATGCGTGCAGTGACTAGTGGGTCTGAGGTTGAAAACATAAAGTTTCAAAGGAGAAGAGAAATTCAAGAATTTTCTTGGAATTTAAGAGTTTAAAAGGAAAGAAGCTGAGCCACACAGACTGTCATAAGGCAGGCATGCTGTGTAGCTGCTCTGCGGAGGAGGAAGAGCTGCCGATGGATGAAGAGCAAGGACAGAACGATAAGCACCCAGACACCAGAGTGTAGAGGAAAGAGGCTCCCCGGGGACCGATGGAGAGTGATGCTGCTTCCCGTGTGCAGCATGCAGACGAGATGGGAGGTTCACCTGGGCCTCTGTCAGCTGGTCCATCCAGTGAGCAGGACATCAACACAGAGAGCTGAACATGGGTGAGTTGTGGTAAAGCAGAAATGGTCCTCTGCATGTTCACTGAGAGTAATTAATGTTAAAGGCATAGATAATTTCCATAAATATAGATATTTAATGATAATGCCAAAAGCTCTGAGAGGGGAGTTTTGTAATATTAAGACAGGAATAGTTTAAGAGCTTATTATACAATAATCATCTAATCATGATTGAGACCTTAAATTTCTGACTATATGAAGAAGAGAAAGGGATAAGACAGTTTTTTATTTATTTATTTATTTATTTATTTATTTATTTATTTATTTATTTCACAGAACCAGGGATTGAAGTCAGGCCCTTGTGCTTGCCAAGTAAGCACTTATTCTATTGGGTTATCTCCTTGGCCCAGACAATTTTTCATTTTACATGAGAGGATTTGGGAGAGTTTTCTTTTTCTTTTGTGACATTATAAAGCACAAGAAAACATGCCTTAAGAAAGAAAATATAATCACTAATATGATGCAAACAGATTGTATATCAAAATAAGAGGAAGGAGGGAAAGGAAGAGAAGGGAAAGAGACAGAAGGGGAGGGGAGGAAAGGAATGAAAGACAAACAGAAACAGAAAGAAATGGAGAAAACATGCTCAGAAATAAACAGCTTTAGCTTCTACGAAGTCTTTTAGGCAAAAAGAGTAATCCAGAATCCAATTATGTAAAATCATAAAGTAAAAGAACTTAGCTAATTAAAAACAACAACTTTCAAGTAAACATATTCAAAAGAAATAAAAAGGCATACAAATACATACATTGCTACCAGAAAACACACCTGTGAGGTATTAGTAGTGGCTTTTCAAGGTATAGATAAATTTGAGTTCTTTTGGATTTGTTTCTTGTTGCCTACTACTATTTGCATTTCCTTTTTTCTTCTCTTGTCCTTGTTTTTGTAACAGGGTCTTGCTCCGCAGCTCACTTGTTTTGAACTTGCAATCCTCCTGCCGTAGCTGTTCAAATGCTCGGATTACAGGTATACAGCACTGTATCCACCTTAAAGAATGTCAGTCTGTCCATCTCTCCTCTCAGTTGGCCTCATTTTATTAGCACTGGGGATTGAAGTTAGGATTTCTCACATGCTACTCAACATAGCTGTTTTGTTTTGTAGTGCTGGAAGTCGAATCCAGGGCTCGTGGTGTAGACAGAGCTCTGTTACTGAGCCACACTTGAAGTGATACATTTTGTCATCCAGACATTTTACTTTATTTCATTAAAAACATCAGTAAGATAACGGAACTTAGAAAAAATGGAGTATACCGATGAATGTCCATTTTGTATCTGTGTATTCAAAGACGTTGGAATAGATATATAGTTGCATTCTCTTAATGAATAGAACGATTTGTTCTAATGGTGTTTGTAAATAGGATCAGAAGTCCGCATCTTGTATAGCAATTAACCACTAAGAAGAATATATGCAGTGTATTATTTGTTGAAACTGTACTTCCGATTTGATTTGAAACTGTCTCATTGCTATCTGTTTATCAATAAAACTTTGAAAAAAAATAAATAAATAAAAACATCAGTAAGGCACAAGAATAGGTCACAAAAAACTGAAGTTTCCATAAGGTATTATAGACAGGTGAGATCTTCAGATCAATTAGACAGAGTGATGCTGCTTCAAATTTTGAGCGAAGGACATGAGACATGAAGAATTTAGAGAAGGAATGCAAGTGTTCAATTTAATGTGTTATGATTCTGATTTTTAAGAACATGCACACATAGCCAAAAGCCTTGGAAGGAATATTCAACGATTTCCTAAAGTTTTGTTTTTTGTTGTTTTTTTTTTCCTCATTCTCTTTGTATTTCTTTGTGCCCTCTAATATGAGCTTGTGTTACCTGTGTAACTACAAAATACTGTCAAGAGAGTACCTCTGCAAAGAAAAAAAAATGCAGTACTTCCTAAAATTAAAAGTAAGATTGTGGGATTTAAACAAACTTGCCAAAAACGAAAAGAAAATTGAACTTGAATTATACCCATTTCCTTAAAATAGTCATCTCCTTGCCACATCTCAGGACAGCAGAGTAGGAGCCACACTGGGCCTTCAGTCTCTGCAGCCAGTAGTAGAGCTGAGACATGAGGCCAAGTGTGCTCACTCTCAGATGTGAGCAGATGCGTTAGATGCATTACTCAGAACAAGCTGTAGACAAACATGCTTTGAGTTTCTGGTTGCCAGCATACCCTTTTCTCAGAGGTACCCTGTTCTTGGAGCTGTCAAATGGTCCTGCATCTTGTATCTCTCCAACATGACAATTCCTAAATTTCAGAGCTGACTCAGATTTCCCACTTTTGCACATGCCAAGGAGAATGGAATTGCATTTTAGAAGAAAATGGCTCCTATGGAGCAATTGTAAAGCAAAAATTAAAAAGACACTTGGGGTGCTTATTAGCAATTAAAGATGGCATGGTTTATCTGTGTGGCATGCCTTTCTATAAGAAATGATGCTTTTGTATCCACACCCACTACACTGGTTTCAAGTTCAGACAAAGGGACATTTTTCTAACTTATAAATAGCTAATTGGGAGCCTCCAATCTAAAGCTATATATCTGTCTCTTCCCAGAAAACTTACAAACACAGATGGCAAAGAAACCAAAGATAGAGATAATCTTGGTCCCAAAGAAAGGCATGGGATTGTCAGAGTGCCTCCCCACTAGCCTGTAGCATTCCCGGCACTCACCCTGCAGTCCTCTCAAGCTCCTGTGGGTCCTCTGGGAGGCAGGGAAATAAGCCAGAACAAGTCCAGATACTTTAGTTGTTCTACTTTTGTGTAAAGTCTTAATACATAGTACAGATATATATGATCAAATTCTATTGCTCTACCTAGGCAATTCGCACCATGAGCTCAGAAATTCAGAAGGGCGTCTACGTGCAAGGAAGATACCCAGGCAGGGGCTCGGCTGGAGAGACTGACTGCAGGATGAGAGACTTGCTTCTGATCATGCCACAAAACAAGTGAAACAGCAAAACCAAGTAAGACCAGATGACATTTCTATAGCATTGTGTAATTATCAGATGTATCCATAATTGTCTTCCTTCAGCTTCTCCAGTCTTGGGAAGAACATGACAGCCTTCTTTCCTGGCTCATCGATGTGGATATTTGCTCAGAGCAGTTAAGTGATTTACCTGACATCACATAGTCAGTAGACGTTGGAACTTCAAGTCTTCTTCTCCATAGCAGTCTCTGTCCTTTTGCTAACTTAGGGTATCTTACCAGGTGGATGGGGTATAAGCTACTCACAAAAGACTCCATTCTTTTCATTGAAGACTGTACCATGGAGACTTTTCTACTATCGCCTATGCAGTGAAGAGGGACATATTATAGATTGGTACAGACATAATGGTTTGTGTTCAGATAGCCTCTCCAAAATACAAGATTTCCTTAGAGGTCTGTACATTAACTTTAGAATGCTGAGCTAATATGCAAGACTAATTTATATTGTAGCCTTGTTTATGTTAATATACGAATGTCTAAAAGGATGTACCATTAAAATTTACATTCAGAAAGATGTTCTTTGTTTTCATATAATTTTGCCCTCTGGCACCCCAATGTACTCCTGGGATTAAAGATAACATGATGGAAGAAGCTCAGGAATGCGATCATTTCCTTATGGAAAGATACACTGAGCTAGAAGAAGGGGCAGGTAAGTCATCTTCAGCTCTTGCTTCTTCATAGGTTTTGATGGGCCAAATGATGAAAAAGATACACTCAGATTACTGTGGATGGTGAGAGGGGGGTTTGGGAAAGCTAAGAAAATAGATTGGTTAGTTGGAAATAATTTTCCAATTTTACCTAAATCTAACCTTCCATGAGTATTCCTAGTGAGCATGATTCCAGAAAAATCAAATTTGGGTACTTGATTTTTGTATGTAGTATCAAAGAAAGATGTAATGTAAGTTTTTGTAGGTGTATATCCAGTTTTCCCAACACCACTTTTTATCAGTACAAGTTTGCAGCACACAATGATTACATTCTGGGGGGGGGGTTGGTCCATGCAAATTACAAATACTCATTTATTTTACTTCTCCTCCCTCCTCCATCTCTTGGGCCCACTCCTCCTTGCAAAAGATCTATCTTTCTGTTTCTGTCATTTGCCTTTTACTTTGTGCTTTACATTATTCATACTTTGGGTTCCTGACATAAGAAAAACCATGCCTTATTTAAGCTCATGTGTCTGCTTTGTTTTACTTAATAATAGTACCTCAAAGTGCATCCATTTTCCTACAAATCACTTACCGTGGAATAGATCTTTTGCTCATCGTCTGTGTTCTTGGCACTTTTCTCAAAGATAAGTTGATTGGGTATGTGTGGATTTAGTCTTGGCTTTCTATTCTTTTTCACTGGTCTAAGTATCTCCATAATACTTCATTATTTACTGTACTATTTTGTTTACTATACTGTTTATTTACTATAGCTCAGTTATATTTGAAATCTGTAAGTGTGTTGCTTCCTCTTTTGTTCTTGCTCCAGATTGCTTTCGCTATTTGGTGTCCGCTGTTGTTCCATACAAATTTTAGGATTCTTTCCTTCTATTTCTATGAAAAACACCTTTGGGCTTTTGATCCGAATTGCATTGAACTGACAGACAACTTTGGGTAGTGTGGACATTAGGCAGTATTGATTTTTCTTAACATATATTATCTTCCATTTATTTGTGTCCTCTACTTTTTTCTTTAATGATTACATTTTACAGTAATATAGCATTATTTAATAGTTACATATGGTTTTCTATAACTTGCTTTTTAAAGTCTGAAAGTATACTTCTTGGAAAAGTGATTGTGGATTATTTTTCCTTGCAAAGGCCAGTTATGCTATGCAAATATAATGCCACTGTCATTTTAAGATAACCATTGGCTTGGCTTCTCAGAAATTACCTCTCCTTCGCAGTTCCTCCCACTGACCTGGGCATCTGAGGTCACAGCAGCCTCTCCCAGTGCAGGGCTGTGAAAGGATCCATGATGATAAAGCCTGGTACACAAGGACTGTGGCAAGACACAGACCTCCCTAGACATCAACCGGCAGCCTCCAATTCCCACAGTGCTTGTCTTCACAACAAAAGTGGCACTTCTGACCCAGATCACTTGCGAAGGCTATCAAAAGCTATTGAAGGTGTCTACCCAGAAGCTACACCCCCTTGTCACAGGGGTGCCAAGCAACATCACACACTGCTGAAGGTGGCCAGCCCTCATTATCTCTTGTTTCTGCTGCTTTCCTTGGTGCCAATTCTGTCGCAGACTATGTGCATTAATTTTTGAGGAGATTTTCCCACACTGCTCCTTGGGGTCACATCATTCTTTTCATTTCATACTCTTTGTCCTGAGAGCTGAGCTGGAAGACACTCTTCTGCCACTTACACTCAGAGTCAGCTCTTGGGGATCGGCAAGTCTAAATCCTTACCTCAACTTCAAGGCTGAGTTCACTCTGAGTATTCTTCTCCCAAAGCCAATTCTTGAAGAAGTTAGAAGAAAAGCCAGCAGTTTTGAGAGGGTTATTAGTGTTTACTCATGAAAGGTAAGCATCTCTATTTCTGCAACTTGACACTCTTTCGATATAATTACTTAATATCTGTTTTCTTTGTGGACTGTATGTAAGTATTACAGTCTTTGCTCAACAGCTGCCAAATGAATGTCGTAAGAATAACCATAGCAACAACAACAAGATTGCTTTGCTTATACTGGACACTATTACGTATGCTTTTCATAGATGACTCATTTCGATCTTGTGTCACTCAGTGTAGTAAATATTGTTCTTACTTTTGTTTTTAGGTGCATAAATACAGGCATATATGACATTCCTTAGCTTAGCTGCCGTCACACAATCATCAAGTGGTAGAGCCTGAATTTCCGTTTTATGTCATAAAGATCAAGTCTTTAGCTGAAACCTTAACTTTCCTGAGGAAAAGCCATATTATCCTTGTTTGCTTATTTGTTTTGCACTACTGGGTGTGGAACCTAGGGTCTTTGCAGTGAGATAGGTATTCACAGTTTTCTTTCTGCTTTTTTCCTCCCCTCCCATCCCCTCTCCTTTCCTTTCCACTCCACTCCATTCCTTTCTTTTCCATCTTCCTTCCTTCCTTCCTTCCTTCCTT
>NW_004524599.1:6105179-6106817 GCF_000260255.1 Octodon degus
TCTCTCTCTCTTTCAAGCCAGAGACTTCTTAAATCACTAAGTTGCCCTAGCTGAGCTCAAACTTGTGAGTCTCGCAGAGTGCTGCGATACAGGCCTGCACCTCGAAATCCACACTTACTTACTACCTTCTTCTCATTCCAGTGGATAGTGTAAGAAAAATGTCTACATTTTAAATCACTTAGTAAACAATCACTTTAATTGAAATCCCAGTGGCTGGCTTATATTTTTGTTCATCATTACCTGAGTGATACAGGCACATATTGTGCATATGCATGTGCCATATAATTGTGTGTGTGTGTGTGTGTATGCAGCACACAAATACATACGAATATATGTATTTACCATTTCAAATTATTCTAAGGTAGACACAATCCAAATCCATTTGAAAGGCCCTCATGCGCACCACATCTTGCCCTTATAGTCACAGTGGAAATTATTACTGACCTTGCCTCACAAACTGTGACTATATAATTGTTTTATTTGTCATGCCAAGAAGCATTGTCATGCTTCCAAAAATCAAGGCAACAGACGTGTTGAGAATCCACTAGCTTCAAGCACTGATCTCAGGCAATTTCTTTAGGCAAGAAGCTATTGGAAGAGCCTGATTTCGTGTGAGCTGAGTGGCTACAAGTTAGGAAGGATAAGGGTATACCCAAGCTCTGCCAGCCAGATTATCATCATCATTATGTAGAAAGCAAATTCATTCCCAAATTATTTCTTGAACTATTTGCCTCTGGCAGTTAAGATGTTAAACTCTTCTCACATCTCAGTTAGAAAGTCTTCTTCTTTGATTCCTCCAGGTGTGAAATAGTTTACTACCAGGCGTGTTGCCTCACTTCTCTGCTGGGGTCCTGAGCTGAGTTAGATAACATTTGTAAAGCACTTTGTTCTCTGGAGAAAGGTTTCACTTAAAAGAGTCGATACTGTCCGCTTGACTGCACCTGGTATGAACGCTGTTATGGGCCTGGCTTTCTTCTGTCTTCAGATGCCAAGCACCAAGAGCATACGCAATGAAGAGAAACTCACTTTTCAAGCTCAGGCACAAAAGAATAAAGCAGCAGTGTGCCTGAGGGAGTCTTGGAAGCCATGAGCAATAAAGCAGCAAGCAATGGTCAGTCTTGTGAATCATTTGAAAGATCATCAGATCACAGTATTCCTGATAGTTCATGAGCTAGCCTTCCTCAGGCTTCGAATTACACCCAGAACTCTCCCAGGTCTTTGCAAATATTTTCTGCTTTTCTGCTCGCTTGAAATTGAGAGTAAAGGAGCAATTAAAACAACTGTTCAGTATCTCTTTGGAGATCAATGGATAACTGCATCATGAAGCAGTCATTTGTTTTTAGGCTCTAGGTAGTCTATAACATTTTTCAGACTCACAATATGGTGTACTGCTGTTCAAATTTCTTGTTAGCATAGATTATAATGAGAATCTAATAAGAAAGGTAAAGAACCCAGAGCCCATGGCAATGTCCTGCATGAGTCGCGCTAGAGCTCATGGGCTCTAGGTCTTCAGCAGGACTCATGCAGGACATCGCCATGGGATCCAGGGCCTCAGCTGGATCCTTGGGTCTCAAATGTGTGGACAGATCTCTTGCACTCTTTTGCATTTAACTCTTTGGGTGAATATTACAAAATAAT
>NW_004524599.1:6107012-6111748 GCF_000260255.1 Octodon degus
AAAAAAAAAAAAAAAAAGAAAGGTAAAGAAGGGAAAAGCAAAAGTATATTTCTGTTGATGAGCCATTCTGTTGTTATTTATTTATTTATTTATTTATTTATTTATTTATTGTATTTTTAGGGAAGGGTCTACAGAGTGTTCAGGGTCTCACTACTAGATCGGACTTGTAGTGATCCATCTGCTTACAGCCTCTCAAAAGCTGGGATTATAGGCACGCACCAGCACGTCCAGTCTCAGTTGCTGTCTCAGTGCATCCTGGGGGTGGGGCCAGCATAGCAGGCCTGGGGATTGAACTCCCGGTCCCTGTACCTACTTGCACGTGCTTTAATCCGCTGAGCTATTTGGCCAGCTCCCTCTTACTATTCTTGATTGTCTATTATTTTTGTATGTAGTAGTTAATGATTCTTTCATCCCATTTTAATAATTGATGATATAAATCTAAAGTCTCTTTTGAAGGAAAACCAACAGAGACATAGTTTTATTGAGACATAATTAATATTCCATGAAATTAATATATTACTACAGTACAATTCAGTGGCTTTCAGTGTATACACAGCATGTGTGACTACCATTGCCATCAACCGGAGGCCATTTTCATCAGCCTGGCAGGTAATCACACAATCCCTACCACACACCGCTCCATGTTCCCAGCCCTAGGAATGCACAGATCAATTTTCTGTCTCTTTAATTTTCCTTTTTCCAATATTTCTTATAAATGGAATTGTAATGCCTTTTGCATCTGGCTTATTTCATTTAGCTTAATGTTGTCCAGGTTCTCTCATGACTGTATGAACCACACACATTTCATTCCTTTTCTTGGTTGATAGCATTCCACTGAATGAATGTAGCACATATGCTGTTTATGCTTTCATCAATGTATGGACATTTAGGTGGTTCTAACTTATTGACTCTTAAGAAAAATGCTGCTACAAATCTTTGTGCTTAAATGTTGGGTGGATATATATGTAGTATCTTACCTCAAAAATGGAACGACTATTTTTAAAATAACAAAAACAAAAACAATAAAATATATTATCCACTTTCATTTTTAAAACAGAAACAATGGTGGCAATTTTTATGCAAAATGGAAAGAACATTGAGTAGACCAGAAGAAGAGACACTATCCCAACCCCAGCATGAAGCAAGATGTGGTCTTGAACTAGGGACTCCAGCTCAACTTCACATAAGTGGACTCTACTTATGTAGCTCATGGGTTAACTTTCAATGTAGACAGTGTAAGAATCTGATATCATGGTAACAGTCTTATAATCAAAATTTAAGCCTAAATTCCAGAGTACATCATCATCAGTCAGGCCAAGATAAATAAAAAAATGTAAACAAAATATAAAAATTGAAATAACAGAACCATACCCTCATATTCCTAAAGTTGCCTTTGGGAATAATTAGAAGTTGTACTAGATAAAGGAAAAGAGATTATTCTGTACATCTTTACATGTCTATATTAGGCATTTTCCCATCTTTGAGAAAAAATACTCAATACTCACAATTTAAAGAAGTAGAGGTTCACTTGGGCTCACAGTTTCCAGTAGGTTTAGTTCATGGTCAGGTAGCTCCAAAGCAGAAATATGTGACAGAAGGAAGGATGTGACAGAAAAAATCCAGTTGCTTCAGGGCAGCCAGGGTACCAAAGAAGAGAAGAGAGGAGCCAGGGACGAGAATGTGCCCTCCAGGCCATGCCCCAGGACTCCCTTCCAGCCAGGCCCCACCCCAACCACACCTTCAGCTGCTGAGTTCAGTAGAGTATGAAGCCACTGCATAAGGTACCACTTCCATGATCCATTCACCCTCCAAATATGTGGGATATTCCAGAAGTATTTTATATCTAAATCTAGCAATGTCTATACATAAAAAAGTAAACAAATTTGTTACACAATTTTTTTACACTAAGATACGTAGATAAAAATTGGGACTGCAAATTATCTTCTTTCTGGTCTAAGGAAAAGCTTTCTTTAAGTATAAGAAAGAAAAACAATTTTATGACTACAACTGAAGATGTAATCACTCACAGATGTTGTAATTAGTCCTATTCAAGAAATGTCTCATGCTCTCATGAGATGTCAAAAGTTTAAAAATATCAGTGTGCAATATTTTCTCTGTTTTTGTGAATACACACAAACACACATACATACACACACACATGCACACATCCACAAATAGCAGATTTAAAGACGGCCTATTGTACCTACAAAGGAAAACTAGCAATAACAATAAATATATGTTTTACATTTTAGAAGGTAAAATGAACTCCACTGATATAAAAGATCATAAAGTAAAAACTAAAATAAAAAATTTTTAAACCCTAAAACCCAATTAATGTGAACTATGGTAAAGGTTTTTCTTTAACAATGAAAGTATACTTTTTTTAGATTTATTTGGGAAAGGTCAAGTATTTATTTTATCTTACATAGAAAAAAAAAATCCTGAGCTAGGTTTTAAAAATGGAATTAGCTTGTATTTTTTCCTGATTTATTTGTCTGTTGCTCAATGGAAAGTTGCACACCTTTTAGTTCTTCATCTGCTAGGGAGCAATCATACTTCCCTCCATCATATCCTTTCATTTAATTAATATTTATTTATATTTTAACATATAGTAAAATAATCCCAGAATAGTATCAAAAAAGCCTATTTAATTAATGTTTACTTGCATTAAAATTAATGCAAAATTGTTAGAAAACTCAGTAGTCATTTACTATATCCTCTTCCCAAAGTTAATCATTGTTAACATTCTTGAGAAGTCACTTGGTATCTCAGTTCATATTCTTAAATCTTTTGTTTATATCACCATCTTTTAGACATGGTATATTGATTTACTTCTTGCTGGACATTTTCTATAGATTTCCTACATGGTAGATGGGATGTTTTAAATTTATTATGTTACCTTTCCTCTCTATCTTATCAATAGAATCTGATAGCACCTTTATACTTCTTTCAGTTCTGTCTATAAAAGTTGAACAATTACTTTGACTTTGTAAGTTCCATGGCCTGTAAGATGATCCCCAGCAGTCCCCATGTCCTGGTGTCTTTGGCCTTGTGTCACCTACTTAGAGTAGCTTGTTTGTAACCAACAGAGCGTGACACCATTTGAGTAGATACTATTTCTTCTCTTTTTTTTAAGATACTATTTCTGCTAGCAGATTCTCTCTATTGATTTCTAAACACATGTGGCTAGGAATCAAAAGGGTCTTTAACCAGCAACTGATGAGGACCTGGGACCCTTCACAAGAGCCTGTGGAAAATCAAATGTCACCAACCACCACTGGACAGGCAGGAAAGCAGGTTCTCTTCCAGTAGAGACTTCCAAAGAAAACAGATTCAGGGATGACAGTTTGATTACACCCTGTGAAAGAGCATGATGTAGGAGATACAGCTAAGCCCATGACTGAGTCCATGGGCTACAGATTGTAAGGTGACCATTTGCATGGTCTTAAGCTCTGAATTTGGAATGATTTATTATATGTCAGCAGATAACTAATAGACTGTATAAGTGTAATCTACTCCATATTGTATACTGTGACATTTTATCGGGTACCACTTTTCATTCATTCTGCAGCTTGCGCTATAGCTTTTCCACTTGCTTAGCTTTCACTGATCTAGTGGTTAAGATTTGCCATATTATTTATTCAATCTGCTAACCACCCCAATAAAAATTCCCATATGATAATGTCTGTTCTTATCTTATCATACATTCCCTTCTTTTTTGAGATATCTCCTTCTGTTCAATTTTTCATATATAAATAATATACTTATTTTCCTCTGAGAAAATTTTTTTTTCTCTTGCCCAGCTGTGCAATTTTTATACTGAAATATCCCTTTGTCATCATTCTTCAACTATATTTCAGCTATCTCCCCTTGCTTTCTATTTTATATCCTGTATTTATCTTCTTATTGGTTTCCTCTTTATACTGGTAGGTCATGTTCTTTAGTAATATCCTGAGTAAATATCCATGAAAGACACATTTTTTCAATCTGGATGTCTGAAATTTTCTTCAGTCTATTTTCATGCTTTAAGATTCATTATATATTAATCTTCAAATTTAAAGATACCTTTGAATTTGCAATGTTGTTGAAATGATCATATCTTTTTTAAAAATTACTTTTCCTTCCCTTTTCTTCTTTTATTTTTGGCCTTCTATTTCTTATTTATTCCCCTTTCTGGTAGATTTCAGTTTTATGTTGTAGTATTATTTTTTTTGAATGTTTCATTCTGGCTGTCATACTTTTAATTTCCAAAAATCCCTTCCAGTTTTGTTACCATTGAGAGTGGCTTACTCTTGTTTCATGGATATTTGCCCATATTTAATCAAGCATGCCCACTGTGCACACAGCTGAGCTGCTTTTAGACAGTGTTATCAGCCAGCTGCTTGGGTGTGACAACTTGGAGGTGCTCGCCAAAGTCCATTCCCCAGTCTCCTTTGTAGTTAAAAGGGGCTTTGTGACTAAGGTTCATGGAATGGAGTTTAGAAGAGAATTTTGCCATTTCCAGGACTGGCTCATAGAAATACCTTCACATACTCATTTATGGTTGGAATGAAGACAAGCTTCAGAAAATGACCTCACATTAATGAGAAATAAACACCACTGTAATGTACAGGAACCTTCATCTGTTTGGGGGTTTATTTATGATGGCAGTTAATCTTCTGAAGATATATCTACATCTATATCTATATCTATACCTATATCTATATCTATATCTATATCTATATCTATATCTATAT
>NW_004524599.1:6111973-6114489 GCF_000260255.1 Octodon degus
TATTAATTTTATTGAGAAAGAAGTAGAAATGAGGGTTTCAAAACAGGTAAGTAGGACAGTTATAATAATTAATACACTGTATATTGCTGTCTTTGCAGTAGTTATTCATAGTACAAGATACAGACATATCATGTCTAAGCATTATTAGTTCAAAACTTTCTTCTCATTGAACTAAGAGAAAGTAGCTGTATATCTATACTATTTTGTATATACAGATATATATATATATTTTTTTCACTACCAAATGGACCTTCATTTATAGTCCCCCTTTTTGTTCACTTTTGTCAGAGATGGGTATTCCACTGTCATTCATATACTGTGGGTACATGAATTCATTGAAGTAATTCAATATAGTCCAGTAGTCTATAATAGTAGTGGGTTATCTGCATAACTGGCAATATCAGAAGTTGATGACTTGAACCTTTTACAGCTCAGCATATTAATATGGCTCCACTTTTTATACTTTGTTTTTGTACTTTTCTGCTGGATGGTTAAGACCAAGATAAAGCAAGACCTATAACGGAAAATGTACCTTTTGTATCTGACAAGGTCAGTCAAATCCCCTCAGGATTTACCCTGAAACCCTGTACAGCAGTTTGTAGATCCTTTGTCAGTGTCAGCCATGTGGTTGAATCATGGCCATTCCTTGACCAATTTGCTCTCTGTGAAAGCCTGGGAGAATGTTTTCTCTCCTGGTGACTCTCCTTAGGCACACTCTACATCATTGATTGACAGAAAATACCTGTTCCATGTTATGTCTAAGGCATTTGATATTCAGACAAATACTGATGTTAAGCTCAACAGTTTATGTTTTAGGGTAATAGTATCATTAAGCTTCTGTTCTGGAAGGTTAACAACTTAAGTCTGCAGACCAAAAAATTAGAGAAAAAGAAGGACTACGATGATAGATAACATTTTGGCCCTAGTCCTTCAAGTTCAGTGAGGACTCAGGACATAAGAGAACTGGTACTGTAACACCATGTAACTCAGTGGTGTCCCAAATTTTCTGATCAAGCAGATTATGGGGCCACAGAGGAAAGTGATCAATGATGAAGACATTTTTTCTGATCGCAGTGTACTATTTTAATACCACCTTTGTCTGTACCTGTGTTCCTGAACATAGAGACTGATTTTTTCTTTTCTAAAGAAATTACTTCTCATAGTCCTAGTGGAAGTGGGGTAAAAGTTGTCAGGTTGTGTGGTAAGGTAAAGTGCCAAGCATCCACGTTGCCCTAAGACAGATTTCCAATAACACCACAATGTTTTTCACCTTGCCTGACTATCTTTTAAAGCATCCCCTGCTGCCTATTCCTGAGCCTTTCTCTGGATCTGCAGGGCAAATAGCTTCTTGCTTCTTGGTATTGCTCTCCACAAAATTTAGATTCTGCTACATTGTACCACTCCTCCAATTCTTTGTTCTCTCTTTTTGGTGGTGGGGTTTTAAAATGCAATCCGAAAGGAATTCATGCTTCTTGTCTTTCACATTATGGGGTGATTTTAAGTGTAAAGAGGTTAAGAATGTTCCTCCTTGAGCCTCCTTAGGTCAAATGCCTTCTATAATTTTAATCTATAAAGATTATATAAGTCATTTTTAATGATAATAAGATTCAGGACAGTTATTTCCAAATCAATCCATAGAACCTTTAAGTCTTTAGCATACACTTTACTGTAAAGCAATGTAAGTCAGGTGTCATAGCAATGTCATAAATCAATAACATTATAGTTCTACCGTAAACTAATAGCTTTATAACTTTGAAGATATTCTGCAATCTTGAGACTCCCTCTCTTACAAGCTTGTAGTATCAGTGTTTCATCATTCTGTGTCATGCATGGGCTTTCATGCTGTAGGTGTGTAGACCCAAGGACTCATAGAACACGTACTTTAGCAATAACAGGCTTCAACAGAAGTGGTTGATGTGTGGGAGGAAATTAAAAACAGGGAAAACAGGGAAAGTATCACAGCTTCATAGCTGTGTGGCCTTGCCGACTTCAGGCTTCACTGTTTTCAAATGTTTGAACAGTTAAGATAATTACACAGCTAGTTTCTCTTAGTTCACTGAAAAGAAAGGCCTGTGCTAACACTGTTTGGACAATGTATCGGGCCTGTTTTCTAAATAACTACTATGAAGATAATCATACATAGTGTATTAATTATTGTAGCTCTAATCTGCTTCGAACTGTTTTGTTGTCATTTTTTTTCTCTTTAAAGTAAAAATTTTAAAAGTATTTGATTATGTTTTAGGTTTGCTGGGAAAATACCTTCTTGGATTTAAAACACTCTGTATTAGGATCTGAGCCTTTTGAAACAACTTTTATGTTTGATTAGCAATTAAACATGTATGTGTTTCTACCAATTGGTAGATCTTTTGGGTTACTTCTGTTGCTAATATAATCTTTCATTCCAAGATTAATGCAATATTTCTTTTTTCTTTCTTTCTTTCTTTCTTTCTTTCTTTCTTTCTTTCTTTCTTTCTTTCTTTCTTTCTTTTTCTTCTTTCTTTCTTTTTTTTTTTTGG